>NC_042495.1:97169859-97184535 GCF_005508785.2 Acyrthosiphon pisum | reverse complement strand
ACGATAGATCGTTATGCCGAGAGCACACGTAAATACTTGACCTCTCGTGAGTTTATAAGTTACTCAACTATTATGTACCCCCTCGATGGTTTTACATTCTGATGGCATGGCATTTATGAGACTTTCGAAACCATCGATCACTGGAATTTAGCTGCATAGAAACATGGCTTACATATGACCATGGACCATGGTATACCGTATACTATATAGGATACTGGATTTTGATATATATATAATATATATATACTTAAGCAGTTAAGCCTATGTTGAAATCGACAGATCAATAATAAAAATGTATTTATTTTATTTCATAAATCAAAACTGGTTTAACAAATTATAAGCTAATTAAATCTTTTAGGTAATGATTTTGATTTTGATTTTAAAATCAATAGTTTTGATGATTTTGAACTTTGATTTTAAAAATCATTTTGTAAAAGATTTTATTTTTTGATTTTCAAAATCAATTTTACGGTGATTTTGGATTTTGATTTTAAAAATCAATTTTTTACTGATTTTGCCCATCTCTGTCTATAACAGCCATCATAAAATATTCCTAGATCCATTACTATATACTAATGTTAATTTTAGATTAATTGCTTACGATAAAACCTTTTGACGTTTAGAAATATTTCCAGTTTCCACTTATTTTATTTAAAGCTACAATCTAATTTGACTCTACTTGACGGTCTAGAGTCTACTCTAAATACCTACCTACCATATTGGCTATATTATATTTTATGTAAAACTAATATTATAAGGGCTTTTATCCTCAGTAGGTACCCACCTACATAAGTTTGATAATTCAGATACCTAAAGCCGCTATAAGCAATAGCTTAGATACCACTGTAGTAAGAATTTCGATTGAGAAAATCTAGATGAATATATCTATACATTTTCAAAAAAATCATTCGTTAAATAATTTACCGAAAAAATGGCGAATTTAAAGTTATGAAGTTACCAGCTATAGCAGGAGTGCAGGACACTCTTCAAATGTTATTAAAAATACAAGTTTTCGAAAATAATCCGTTTGGATCAAATATCATGATCATATAATAATTGACGAATTCACTAAAAATAAGAAAAGAATCGATTTGATGTATAAATAAAATGTTTTTATTATGTGTTTTTAAGAAAAAAATAATAAAATAATTTAATTTGTAAGTTATAACTCGTGTGTATCGATGTGATGGTGGGTGGGAGGTAATTTAGGTTATTAACCTAACCTAACCTGTTTTTTTATAACTTACTGCACAGGCGGAAATCCATTAAAATTTCAGGGGGCTAACATTATTAACAACAATGTTCGATCCTACAAAACTATAAACAATGGCAATGATTATACCAGGGATTGAAATCGATTGAAGAAATTTTGTTTTCCGTTTCGATTTTGTAAACCGGTTTCCAATTTTTTCCCATTTCGTTTTTGGTTTTGTTTTCGATTTCAGACTTAAAAAGGCTTATAGTTTGTGCCGGTTTAATCCCTGGCTATTTACGTTCATTAATGGTTAATTAATTTATTTGAACCGTGGGATCGCTCGTTCGAATCGCGTTTTGTGTAAAATAAACTTTCCAAAATGTTCCAAATAACAACATTTTTCAAAAAAATTTTGTTTTTTTTAAATTATATTTCGGTTTCAATTTTTTATAATACTGGTAGGTATAAGTATCCAATTTTTTCCGGTTTTGGTTTTGAATTTAATACCGGTTTCCAATTATTTTCGGTTTTGTTTTTGATTTTGTTTTTGGTTTCGGTTTTGTAATGGTTTATACCAGTTTCTGAAATAGGTTTTTAAACCAGTTTCAAGCCCTGGCTCACACTTGCCACGTCACTCGAAAATATGGTCTTTATGACAGTATACATGTTTAATTCAAAATTCCAAAATCAGTTTATGAATAAATGTAGGTTTTTATTAACAGACAAAGAACTAATGGGTCGCTCTAACTATATATATCATAGGTATCTAGGTACACAGTGGTTAAAGTGGGAAAAATGTTGAGGGGGGACTAAAGTCACCAAAAATTCAGGAGCGTTCCCAAGTCCTTCCAATGTCTATATCTAACCAAACTTTTTTAAGAAACCCACTACCCACGAAGTATAATTTGTTTCTATCACACACCTTTGTAATTTGTTCATAAAAATTTTATGTTAATAGTATGTAAAATCAAATTAATGAACATATAATGACTGCTAAATAAAAAATAAATTGAAATTCATTGCCTGAAATGTAAAAAAAGATATGTGTTTACATTTTAATATTAAACATTTCATTAAAAAACAAATAAAAAATAATATATAATAAAATATATAACTAATATTAACTATTCATATTCTTTTATTAATTTATTTAAATTATTACAATGTATCATAAGCTATGTAAATGTTATTCATAAGTACAAGTATACAGTATAACCAGTATGGGTAACTATTTATTTAAACATAATCTTAAAGATGTATAAGATGCTTCTTCATCTTACTTTTTTCTTTTTGGACAACATTGTTCATCTGCAGTTCTTTTCTATGACAATATCCAAGTTTTAATATAGATGTTAGGATTGAATTTATCAATTGGTGGTCCAGTACAATTAATGAAAGCTAACGATGAAATATGATCACTAGTCAACACACTTCTTTTTGAAGAAACAATTTCGTTCATTGAACTAAAGGACCGTTCACATTCGGCAGAAGAAATAGTCAAAGTCTTTACAGCGGTCATTAATGGTTCAATGTCTGTATTTACTGAAGGATAAGACACTTTGTATTCACGAAATTCTCGTACACTGGCTCTTTGATTAATTTGAAATATTTTAGGCAAACGGCTTATATTTTTATCACCAAACTGTACATCACAGTTATCTGAAGAAAGCATAGTTAAATCTATCAATAAATTATTAAATAAATCTTTATAAGGATCAGCTTGTGACATGAAACTGTTACATGAGACGATTGTGTGGTAAAAAGTCTAAATTCAGTAAATAATCGTTGTGTTTGTGCGTAAACCATTAAATAAATTACTAAAATTTAGTAGCGTCCCCCCGGACTTTGGAGACTTAAATTAAAGGGGACGCATAATCTTACCGTAAATAAGAAGCGGGACTCCGTCCCTCTCCCCCCTCCCACTCTAACCACTGAACCTATAAATATTATAAACGAGAATAGTTGGAAATTATTAAATGCAGTTGAACCTTGATAAATCGTACGTCTATAAGTAGAATTTTCGATAACTCGAAGGAATATCTTCGCCCCTGCATTTCAATAAGTACACTCAATTTTTTCTATCACTCTAATTTTCGATAACTTTAAATTTTTTTTCGTCCCCAACCGATTCGAGCTATCGAAAATTCACTGCATTATAGTTTGAGCATAATGATGAATTTGGTTAAAAATTCGTGATGTTGTTATTAGGTCTGCCATTACATTTTGAGCAGTAAAAATGCATCAATCTTCAACATTATGATTGGACCTTTTGGACTGTTGGAATCTGGAAGATTTTAAAATAATGAAATCTACAGTTGGATGATTGGTACTAAATTACAAAAGGACCAGCAAAAAAAACACGGAAGCATATGTTATGGAAAACAGGGATTCGTATAATATGATCATTAAACAACAGTTTTGGACAAATTGGCTTTTGTTTTTTAGTTGTAGGTAATTAAAAAATCAATAAACTGAAGTGATTTGAAAAGTTCATCAAATATAATATATTTCATATTTATATTAGTCTTTTCTAGACATTATATAATTTTCAACATATTTTATACGTAGGTTTAGTAACTAGTGATGGGCAACGATATCGATATCGTGACAAATTTCCGACATCGATTACTATAAGTAACTATCCTATTCACATTTCACTGTTCACACCGTTCTATGTACCTATGTGAATATGTGATATTAGACTTATATAAGTTATTATAATATTATTGCTATTAATTATAATGTATGATATAATATTACATTATATGAAATGTATTTGGTAAAAATTATTTCAACATACCGTAGGTACTGCTGTTACAAAAATAAATATTCTACCAATTACCTACAGTACTTTTTATACCTACCTACCTAAATTAATAATAAAATATTCTTTAAAATGGAACCCGACACACCGTCATCGTTCACAATATAGTTTTTCGTATGCAGTAACTATTATGATTGAATTCAATTTTAATACATCCATTTGTTTTGACTTATTACGATTACAGTAATCTACTCAGTGGGTACCTCGTCACTGAGTAGATTAGGAAATATGCAGCTGCAGATCGACTTCATCGATGTTCGGATAACTTTTCTAATCATGTGTTTGTGTTACTTATTGACTTGGGGTGTTTTTTTTTCGTTGAATTGCATTCGGAAAAATGGCACAGTAGCGCCGATAAGTGAAATGGTGAGATAAGTGGGTCAAGCCGAGAGCAAACGATGGGTGCGCAAGCATCAGTTCACCACCACACCTAACCATCAACCACCTCGCATTATATTGATTAAACAGGGTTTCAATTCTTCAAGGTCGGATATGATTAAAACTGGGTCATTGGTGCTTTTCACTCGATTTTCGTTTACATTTTTGGTCCCATAATATACCTATTGTTTACTTTTTGGATAGTTTTTAATTTTATTTTGTTGCAACGGTTGAATGGTAAATAATAAAACAATGTTGCTGCTTGTTTTTTTTTTAATGAAATCTTTTTAATAAAATTTAAACTGTTCACAGTATAATGCTTGCGAATTAATTTTGAAATTTAATAGCATATTTGATTTTTGTTTAAAGATATGATGGTGTGTTATGACATGAAGCCTATATTATTAATTATTATTTTATTCGTGGTCGTACCTATACCTACAAACAAATACTGAAATACAAAATATAAATTAACAACATTTTAACCTGAAAATTAACGTAAATCATTGCAGTAGTCACAAATCAAAATACCTATACCTATATGCATATATCCTCCGGAAAAAAAA
The DNA here is from genome assembly GCF_005508785.2 of Acyrthosiphon pisum. NCBI lineage: Eukaryota > Metazoa > Arthropoda > Insecta > Hemiptera > Aphididae > Acyrthosiphon > Acyrthosiphon pisum. The sequence goes on along the minus strand of NC_042495.1, from coordinate 97,179,572 downwards.
ACAATAAAAAATCGCATATTATTTATCTTAATCGCACGCTATAGTAACTATACATATGCACTAGTGCTGTATGTAGGTATTATTTTATGTGTGATCTGCGAAGCTATTTTATTTTCACTAATAATTTGTATAGATAGAATAATATGTGATCAGATTATCACTATTCTTTAATTATTGGAATAAATTAGACATTTAAGACTCCACATTACAATTTGACATTTGTTGTACCATAATATTATAGATACCTACAACCTACCTACCAATGGCATTACTTCAGGTTGTGTGAATTAGAAATTAGTTTCAGAAAACGATAAAAATACGACAGATGTAGGTTTTTTTTTCATAATATTTATCTAACTATTTTGAGGTTTTATTCTCTGTTCTACAAAAAATACAATAGGAACATAAACTATAATGGCTTAATTTGTCTTGTATACCTACCTAGGTTAATACACTCGCGTGTGCGTATACCGTACACATAATATGGGTGTAATATTCGCAGTCACACGCATCAAATTGTAAACATTGTGTACTTAATTACTAATTAATATTTCAAAACAATGCAAGTACGAAGTAGGTAGGTACCTAAATGTAGTTACACTTACGCACTTTTCTGAAATAATAATTTATAAATGAATCATTATGACACTTTCCTCAGCTAAACAATGCAATTTTAATTTATATTTACCTAGGTACCTATATTATATCTATATTTATTCATTATTATGTACGACTATATATAACTAAAGGTTTAGAATATACATATAATACCTACATTCGTTCTCTTATTTCTTTAGTTTTCTAAATAACCCTAAACCTCTACAATATATTATATGAGTACCCACGACTGTACGTACAGATAACAAATATTTGAGTAATTCGATATTTTTGTGTAGGTAATATATTAATAAGTATAGGTTCGAACGTCTAATTATTTTTGATAAATGGGTGACCCAACGAATTATAAGATACCTCTACAGCTAATAATCAGTGCTGCAGCCCCCCCCCCCCACCGAAACGTTAATACAATTTATAAAAATTATTTTAATGGTCTATGATAGTCGCTCAAAAAGTATTTAAATGTATTTAAAATAGGTATTTAAAAATGTTCTATAAGTATTAACATTTTACAGCTATCTACCAGCTGTGCTAGGACGTACTATAGTATAAAAGTGTAAAAGTTTATCAGCTCCCCCAAGAAAAATCGGGCATGTACCAGTTGCCCCCAAAAGTACCTTTTTTTATACCGAATCCCCTTAAATTACCTAGAGCAAAATGTACCAGTTGCCCTCATATATTAAAATACACGCGATTATAATATATAGCCCGTAAAATAGGGGAGGTAAAAAATTAAATTATTTATAAAAATAAAGTAAAATAGTATAAAATTATAGAATCAATTTTTGATATTAGATTCTGAGCGGAGCGAGGAAGCTATTGTTTTTACAATGGTTTGCTTATCACCATAGAAACGAATAAAAAATTATAATATTTTAATTTTTAATATTAATTCAACTTGCATGATAAAATAAATAATAACAAAATAAAATATCTAGACTGACAAACCGTCTCCGCTCAGAATCGTTTTTCTTATACAATGATATTATATCATTGAATTCAAGTCTAATACAATCCATTATACAATGACCCACTTGTAATCTACTGTACAGCAGAGCGACATCCACTTACCTGCGTTTTGCAATTATATATGATATTGTATTTTGTAATAAAACAAATACATACAGTACTATAAGCAGTGTAAACGAAATTAAAAATATTACTAATTGCACATACTTAAACAAAAAAGTCAGAATTGAAGATTTTATAAATAAATATAAAACAAGAATATTAGTAGACTAGATTTTGTAAAATTTATTAGGTAATTATTATGACAAAACATAATATTTTATCTAATTTTTTTACTATTTTTTTTTTTTATAAATTATCACATTGAATATGCCACTTATCATTATGATTTTATTATTTATTATGAATTTTTTTTCGATCATGTATACTATTTTTTGTTATCAAATTATTACTTTGTATGCCACATAATTATAATATTTATTATTTTATTGTCTTCATATTATTTTATTAGTTATTATTACAAAATACGATAATTTTCTATCATTTTATGCTACCTATTTTACTTAATTTTTATAAATAATCTTATTTATTATTTGTATATTTACCTCCCCTAATATATTGTATATAATGTACCTAATCTTACGAGGGCAACTGGTATATTCAGTTGGGGGCAACTGGTATATTTTGTTGAGGGCAACTGGTACATTTGGTTGAGGGCAACTGGTATATTTTTAAAATCCCGATAATAGCCGTGGGGGGCAACTGGCCAACACCTGAAAAATCCTGGCTACGCCTGCACTGCTAGTTACTGCTATAACAAACACAATAATAATATATCAATATAATACTTATTGCATGTGAATACGTGAAAAAATAATATTATAAATGAAATAATAATAGTACACAAATACTAGAATATTTGAATAAAACTTTTTATCATTTTTATTATTATTATAGCTATATAAGTACCTATGGCTTATTAAAGATTAGAAAAGATGAATAATCAATTTTATTACTCATGATTAAAATGTGCGAATAAGTGACAATTTTTAAACATCCAATTTAAAGTAAAAAAAAAATTCATGAGACAATGATCAGAAGAGGTCCCTATAGAAAAGCTTAAATATGTACATTCTGATCTCTCATTTGGTAATATTTAATATTGGCCAGATATAGTCACTAGACGGGCATGCAAAAATAGGCTTTAGGTCAATCATTATAAGATGAGGATGTCAGTATAATATAGTCAGTGCACTATTTTTTTTTCTCTTTGACCCACATGTGCAGTGGCGTAGTGAATCATGTTTTTCAGAAGCAATTACTTCTGGTTTCTGTGGGGTGGTGGTGGGTCATAACCTCATAAAGCCCATATACACGGTCAGTCTTTGAACTTTATTTTGGGTGCTACCCCACCCCCCTATTTGAGCATATGAGTACCGTATACATCAGTTGGAGTAGGGTGGGGTAGGTCATAAATAATTTGTTTGCTTCCATATGATTTAAAGTTCGCTACGCCACTGTTGACCCATACGCAACATAGGTACCAAATTTTCGTTCAGCAGAGCCAACTTTGTGTTGTTATACTTTTAATATTATAGTGAATTAACTGATTATGAAACTTAAGGTTGTCATCTGTATTAATTCACTTAATTGTTCGTTAGTATTTTTACGATATTTTAATATATTTTATACAAGTTTAAAATATTACAACTAAAAAAATTCTCAAATCTTGCTTTAAAATTTAAATATCATAAAAAAGGCAAAAGACAAACACAAATAATGTTCTAAAACTCGAGTTTGATAATAGGTCACTGGTCAACTCATCGTAATACCTAAGGCTAAATAATAAAGGTATACTACTATAATACTAAAGCTAATATTAAAGCTATCAACACAAGGTCTGCTGAACACAAATTTGCTAGGTATATTGAGCGTGCAGGGTAAGAAAAAGAAAATAAAATATAGCGCACTGACATCCTCGACCTCGAGTTATGAGCATTTAAAATGTATAAACAATTTACGATTTCAAAATGCTTATATAACTCACTTTAAAACTAAAATATAAAAAAAAACCTATGGAATTCAGTAGATAATATTCTTACTTTTAAATTGGATATTAGGTTAATTCTCTCTAATATTAAACATAATTTAGCAGAGTCAGACTTATATAGTTGTGTTCGACAGAGTTAGACTTAAATGGATTATTCAGAAAGTACAATTTACTACTAATGGTATTTGCGTTTGTAAAATAGAGACAACGCACGCATACTACTATATATATATTCATTTAATATGTTACATTGGAATTTTCAAGGGGGGGGGGGGGTCCAAATTTTTTTAACATGTAAAAAGTATACCATCAGTGATTTGCACCTTAAGAATTTTAAATTTTGTCAATCAATGGGGGTGTCCAGACCCGCCCCCTTGGGTACGCCCCTTTACATGAGTAATTATCATGTTTTCCGTTGGTAGAAGTTTAATATTCAGTAAAAATGATAGAACGTCATAGTTTTTTCAAAAAAGATTTTTAAAATTTCAAAGTTTAAGTAATAATATAGTGGTATAAATACATTATTGCAATATTTGATATTATGTTTACAACAGAAATACATTTGTGTAATCATTAATCAATTATAATATGTCATTACTCAATACTCATTATGTTATAGGCTTAATAGGCTTGAATTTGGAATCGTCAAATTTGGATTTTAGTGGTATTTTCCGTCCTTTGTGCCTACATATCTATATGGCTATATATATATATTTATATAATACCTATACCTATATAATATGTATAAAAATAGGTATGTAAAAAAAATAGAGCTCTACAAATGTTTTCACTTAAAATCGTACTTAAATGTTTATGTCCAACTTATTATTTTGTTTACTGCACATGGTTATACAATATGATATATATAGTTTCAGCTAAAGTCCATTATTACTCTTACTCTATATCTTATAAATATATTACGTTGGAATGTATAATAGTTGTTAGTTGTAGTAGTCCGACCACCGAAAACATGGGTTTACACTGTTTAAAGTTAAAATTTTATATATTTTATTCACGAGCGTGAAGAGTGTTCAGTTTGATGTTAATCTCATTAAGTTACTAATGAACGCATCGTAAATTTCTGTAATTATTCGAAAATGATGAATCACCGTCACTAAAAAAATATTCAGATTAGCGATTGCAATTCAGGTAAATATTTTGTTGACTAATACGTGGATTATTTTTTAATTTATTCTGAGTGGATTCAAATTGTGAATACGCTTAGGTACCACTCTAAATAGGTATTAGGTACCACTTTAAATGTATCGATAAATCGTAGGAACAGTTTTTATTAATACCTATACTATCCTATAGTAATTTTAAGTTCACTTTATCTTGAAATTGGATTTTTAAACAAATTATTAACAATAATTTCAGTTGTTATGTTGTATTTCAAAAAATATTAATCGTAGAGGGGTCTTGAAACTTTCGCCATTATGTGTATTTATTAAATGTATTTGTTAAGCAACACTATTTAGATTTAATGCATGTAGATGTAGCCATAGTGGGTGGCTAAGGGGGCTATAGCCATCCCACCACATTGACCGTGCGTTTGTTTTAGTCTATATTCTAACACGGTATTAAAAAAATTAAGATTTACAAAAAGTGTAAGTGAAGGATAGTTTAATAGGGATTTTTTAGCGGGACATCCCCCCCATCCACACACAAAATTCATGGCTTTGCCACTGATAGTATGTTATTTATACTATGAAGTGTGAAACTATAAATTCACACCATTCTCTCGTTCGTTGATATTATTGTTGACTTATTACTTATAACTTATAAGTTATATAATATTAATATGCGACGATTTCGTTAAAAACTTGTCTAACCTACCGCATTACTAATAAAAAAATTAATTAGGTACATACTATATAGTTATAATTATAGTTAGGGTTCAGATTTTAAGGTAATATAATCAATAAAAAAAAGCATTTAAAATGTCAAAAAATTCAAACAAAAAGCATTTAATTTATATAAAAAAAGCAATTGCAAAAAAAAATTACTAAAAAATTAAATAGTTTGTGTATTGTGTATTTTTTTTTTTTTTTTAAAAAAATCACTACCATAAACTGTCTTCATAAAACGTTGGAGGTTTGGACTTAAACTATTTTTGTACATAGAAAATGATCTTTCTACGTCCACGGACGTTATCTATAGTATATACGCATTATGAACATATTTTAATAAATATAGTTAGGTAGTATGGGAACTTTTATAAACGTTAAATTAACTGGCCATAACAATTACTCAATAAAGTATTAAGCGATATCGATAAATATCTCCGATAATAAAACCCATTAAAAATAATTAACGGCAGACGACAAAGCAAAGTCTTCAGAAAATGTGATTTGTATCGTTAATACATATGCCGTGTATAAATCTATTAAATCAATTGAAAATTAAACACAATAAAGGAATTTAAACTGAAAAAGGCAAAAAGACATTTGTAAATTATGAGTAAAAAAGGGAAAAATTGGCAAAAAAGGCGAAAAAAATACGTTTATCATCTTACATATTAAATGACACACATATTTTTTATATAACAATTATTTTTCTATTATTATTTTTAAAAAAGGCTTTTGCCTTCAAATCCGAACCTCATATATAGTTATAGTATTAAAATATGTATAAAATATCCTTAGAAACATTGATGCTAACATACCGTTTCAGCTCAGAATAGTTTTTCATATAGGTACAATGATGATTGAATATTTGAATGACTTTTAAATAACAGTGACCTACTCAACGAGGAGGATCAGTCAAAACTCACTACACAGATGACTGACAGCAGAGCAATTTTTAGATTTTTTTAAAGTAGTTTTTGTTCATAAATCATAGGTAATTTATACTAATTACTAATATACTTATATAAAGAAGAAAAATTGTTTGTTTGTTTGTTTGTTCAGGGTAATCTCTTTACTATTTAACCGATGTTAAAAATTTGTTTACCATCAGCGAAAGGTACACTATCTCAGGATTTATAGGTTATATTTTATCTTGATAAGTGTCCCTTAATTTTTTTTATTGAAAATTTGAGAATTTTGTATAGAAAAAAAAAATAATATTTTTGTTTATCATAGGGTTGCTAATAGTTTGCTTGCTATTGGTTACAAAAAAAAAAATAGTTATTATGATTGAATATTATTTTGGACCTGTTTTTTATACTTGGTCAAAACCATCAAAGTAAGTGTGACTATCTAACCACTAGTCAATAAATACTGTTTTAACTATGTTAAAAATCTTTAATAAAGATTAAGATGGGATAAATCCACGAGTATTTGACACGGGAAATTTTAAACATCATTTCGCCGGGTATTAAATTACGAATTGAGCATACATTTTGAATCATATAGAGATAGTTGGTGTATTTAACGGTCAAAGAAGTTCACGGGATGCCAGGATTAGCTATAGTTATAGATATTTAGATTTTAGATAAATACATTGAATATCTCAATAAAACATTTAATAACGAGTACAGGCCCGGCTCAAGAGGTAGTCGACATAGGCCCAAGCCTAGGGTGGCACTTAAGAAGCACTTTAGTAAGAGGACGGCATTTTAAAAATACTGATAATATTATATTGTTAGGGGCGGCAATATTTGATTTTGCCTAGTTCACTATTTTTGGTTGAGCCGACCCTGAACGAGTAATTCAGTATACATTATAATATAATTATATACTATAGTAAAAATTAGTCGATGTGAACTATGTCAATTGATAATATATCAGCTTAAAACATTCGTGTAGTTATAGGTACAAAAAAAAATTGTCCTAGTCTATAGTGTCCCACTTTTCAGCGTTATATAAATATTATATTCCTAGTTATTATGGACATTAAAGTTTTATCTCATTGCAGCCTCTTGTTTAATACAAATATCTTATGAATTTTATAAATCATACTACAATAATTGAAAGTGAACTTTCATAAACACCATTGTAAAACCAATAGCTTCCTCGCTCCGCTCAAAATCTAAAATTGAAACAATTGACTATATTTGAATGCATTTTTATAATTTATAAGTTATAATATACATCAGTGGCATAGCTATGATTTTTTTTTTTTTTTAGGGGGGGGGCTGATCAACTTTAACACCTTTACACATTAAATACCTACGTACTAGCATAGATAGATATCTAGCTGAAAAGTGTTAATACTTATAGTACATTTTTAAATATTTTAAATACAATTTAAGACTTTTTGAGTGACTATCAATTATCATAGACCATTAAAATAGTTTTAAAATTTTCTTAACATTTTGGGGGGAGGGCTTCAGGCCCCTCAGCCCCTCCCCTGGCTACGCCACAGCATTATTACTTATAATATACATAAATACATTATTAATTGTCTTAATTTCCATGAAATATTTTTGAGAACCAAACCAAATAAATTAAAATAAAATTTATTTAATTCTATTTAATAAATGTATTAAAAATATGTGAAGTTTTAAACTAATGTGATAGTTTATGCCTCATTGGCATTCCTAATTTTAAATCTGAAATTCAAAAGTTTATTTTATAAAACTCATTCTGAAATAATTTTTTTACTTCCAAAAAACCTGTAGGTAACGGTTAAAACATATCTTCTTATTTTATGAATCCAAATAATAGGTAGTTAGTTCGTTGTTTCGATTACAATCTAAAATGTTAAACACTGAAATACAATATATTAATTATTATTTCATATTATAATTGTATATTATTAAGTTAAATTATATGTGCCTTTGCCCTTTTAGGTACCTATAGGTAATACCCAAAGAATTTCAGGCAAACGCTATATTTAGTTCTATATAATTCCAATCACCAATAATAATAAGTCTTAATGACTGATGAACTGTAGTTAAAATAGTTTTGTTGAAAACAGTTTAAGCATTTTAAATTCAACGAGAAAGAAACAGTTAAAACACTTAAAAGCTGGTCTGTATTTGTTATAATATTTACACACAAATACGATTTAAAATTAAAAATAAAAACGATCAGATAAAAATGTAATATACCCTTTATTACTTTAGTATACTTAATATAATATTATGTTTAGAATTGTTCAAATATTTAAATATAGTTTTGTTGTATTAACTATACCAAATTTAATTTTAAAATGTAAGCTCTAAAGCTATGTGGCGTTTTTATGTAGGTTAAAGTATTTGTTGAGCTAAGCGGGATAAAAAAAACCTATAGATACCCGAGTACGTGTAATATTTCAAAAATCTAATTTTCAATATTGATTTTCAATATATATAAATATGCTTACTGCGTATATTATGCCATATCACTATGAAATGTTATTAATAAATATAGTACTCATTAATAATTGTAATTTGTATACATTTTAATATTTATGAATTAAATCTATATTTAACATTATTTGTGTATTATATTGTTTATAAATAATGTATATTATAATATAATTACTTATGTATTTTAATAACCAGTATTATATACAACCAGTGGCGAGGCGAGCTATTTTAACATAAGGAGCAAAGATTTTATTCTAAATTCCCATTTTTTCTTAATTTTTCTTTTCTTTTTCCAGCGCTTTCAAACACTATTAGAATTTTTTAGAATTTAGACCCTCCAAAGTATTCATTTTCTCATCAAAAAATATACTTTTGAAGAAAATCTAAGCATTTTTACTGTCCTAAAAGGTGATGACAGTTATAAAATTTAAAAAAAAAACACATTATTGTAAAAACAATATAAGTACATTCATCGCTCCACTCAGAATCTAAAATGAGAATTTTTACACAAAGCCAATTTTCATCAAAATCGATTTATAATGAAATAATAATCGTATACATAGGTAGGTACATGAAATTGTCTTACCGAATAATGGCAAAATATTTTGATTCTTTTTGAACTATTGATAGCTGTAACCTAAATAATTGTTTTTTAATTGTTGTCAGTAAAAAAATTTTGGCTGGGCAATGTTACTTGAAAATGTAATAGGGACAGTTCAAAAAGTTGTTAATAGGGAAATTAAAAAAAAAGTCCTCAATCATTTTTTACGACTATCTGAAGTTAGAATTTTGACGAAATTCATTAGTCTCGAAAATTTGCAATATACTTTTCAGTTAGAA
>NC_042495.1:97151726-97169216 GCF_005508785.2 Acyrthosiphon pisum | reverse complement strand
AAGTTTCGGTTTTGGTGTACAAATGATTTTAAATCATTGAATTAACATTTAACACATCCATTACAATTACCTCATTTGAATTCTAATGAACAGCAGAGCGGTAGGTACCCATTTGCCACCCTTTTTTACATTAGTACTTCATTAATTCTATAGTATATTGTGTACAGTATAATATTATATGCTAAAAATGAACACCCATTACCCAATACCCACCCACCCACCCAAATTTTGGAGGAGCGGCCGCTCTCTAGACCCCCTTCGCCACGCCACTGTATACAACAGTTGCGATGAATATTGTATACGTTTTTGATGTTAAATTTAAAAATTCAAATTAAAACTTTTAACTTTTAAGTGCCTTAAAAATTCTGCAGAATTGATGACACATTCTCATGACACAGACTTCAGAGTATAATATTATTTGTATGTATCATTTTAAACAAGCGACCAAAAAACATTAAGATTTAGTTATTATTCTTGACATTTTGAGTAGAATAATCAATAAATAATATTGTAAGAAAGTACTTCAATGTTCCTCTAAACCATTCACCAACTATCGATTGAAAATTACATGTATATATATTATAATATACTGTGTAGTAGGTGAGTAAGTAAGTAGGTACTTGGGCAGGTCTGTAGAAAAACAGAGAAAATATAAAACTGTTTAATTTTTATAAAAATAAAATTTCGATTAAATATGCTTTATTGTAACATTATAAATTCAGTAAATACAGATATCGGTCAAATCGGGGTTTTATTTATCAACAAAAACATTATTATTTTTAAATCATTTGAATTAATTAAAATTTAAAATGGTGGGGGGGGGGTAGATAACCATTAGGTACAGTAGGTGTCAAGTGTAGGTACCTCGTCATCGAGTAAGTTACTGAAATGTATGAGTTCAATTTGAATTTAATGATAAATTGCATACGAAAAATGATACTGTGCGATAAGCTGGGTCTATTGATAAGTATATTTCATGATATGTTTTTTGATTTTGCTATTAAAGTACCTAATATGTTTGATTATCAGTATTAATGTATTATAGTAAGTCGATTACATTTTTGCCGAATACATTTATTATAGTATTATTACCTAATGTTTAATATTGTGATTAACTTTTGACTTTAGGGAGTCAGTACAACCGTTCACCATATTATACCGTAGGTAGGTACTACGCCATAGAAAACGGTGTGAATAAAATTGTTGTATGTTTGTATACATTTAAAATAGTTTGAGAATAACTCAACATTTTTTGAAAAAGTTATTGTGTATATAAAATTATAAAATATAGAAATAAACAACGTAAAAGTTTCAAGTAGTATTATTTGTTTAAATATCTAATATAGTCCAAATTGAAAAAAATGTTTGCATAGGTATAGGTATTCGGTAGGCATATATAGGTATATTTAATAATTTTTTTGCTTCTCAGAATAAACTTTCTTAAGAGGAACCTTTTATTAAATAGAATCAATTTTATACGTTTATAACAACAAAATTGTTTTTAAATGTTCGCGATTTTGGCGAATTTTGTTAATATTTGTACTTCAAATGCTTATATAAAAAAAATTGTGCCCATGACCAATTTATAAAGAGTGGCTGTATTTTTACTTGAAAATATAAAACTTGATAAAAAATCATCCCCATGTCCAAATGTTTTCGACACTTTCAGTAGAAAAAAATGTTTGAACTTCAATTTCAAGAGTGTGGGTTACTTGTATAAATTGACTCTAATGTTAAAAATCTGGGGGTTAAATGAAAGCATTTTCTTGTAAATTTTAAAATAATCGAGAAAAACTAGAATTTCTTTCTTCATGCAAAACCAATTTTCGAAAAGAACGATTTATTTATGGTTGTAATTCAAAAATGAATATCCAACTTATATAGAGACTTGACATTATCACCTAATATTCATACTAGAAATTACTAGATAATACGGAGTTTTTTGTGCTGTTTACCTATAGGTATTTTAAATTGTTGACTGTTTTTGTTAGTTTTTTTTGATTTATGATATGCTGTGTGATTTATAATTATTTATTTTGAACAGGCTATAGTCAATAGTCATACATGCTTTTTTAAATATTTTACACTAATTAGTCATTTTGTGGTAAATAATTATTAATCAGATAACAATAAATATCCACCTACCCACCAAATAGTAAGTGTTGCAAAATATAGGATAGCCACCACTGATTTATTAAGAACCTATTGTAATCAGTTTTCAAGTTTTTTGATTGATCAAAACATTTTTTATCTTATTTACCTACTAGTGAACATTACAAGTATCTACGGATATTCGTTTAGAATTAAAACAAAATAAAAAATAGATTTTGTAGACAATTGGTTTAATGTAAAAATGTCTGTTTTTCTTACATTTTTTTTTGTTATTCCCAATTATTATCAAAGGTACTGAGCATTTTATTAACCCTCTCCAAGTTACCAACTAGATTCACTTTTCTACCAGAAAATATATACTTGATTAAGTTGGGAAACTAAGAATTTTTAATGCTTCAAAAACCAAAAGGTGAAGACTGATGAGTGATGACAGACACAAAAAACATTTTTCATAAAAAAAACACCCATCATTATGTAGAATCAACGCATACATCGCTCAGTATCTAAAACATTTTATTTAATGTATACATTGTGTTAAACTTACTCTGCAGTAGTGCAGTCTTATAATTAGTAAACTGCATAATATAGAACTCGTTTGTTTTAGTGCTATTACAATTAACATTATATATATAGTCAGTACTCACTACTCAGCTATATGCATATAGTCACTAATAAATGTATGCTAAATATGCGTTGATTTTAAATTTTAATATATATTTAATATTTATATTATATATACCTACCTATATAATGTATATTTATTTCAATATTTGTTAATTGTATTGCAATAATAGTTTAATTGTGTCAACCATTTGAACGTTTCATGTTGTTATTATTATTAGTTCATGGTCAATTTATTTGAAGACGCTATTCAAAATCACATTTATTTTATATTTATTAACGTCGTCGTTTATTGACGAATAAATACCTTCAAATAAAAATATTTAAATGCCACATGTTACTGTCACAAATATAAACGATATCTAATATAATATGTACATGCTTAATGGGCGTATAGTCAAATATATAGGTATATGTGTATTTGTGAATTTAATAAAAAAATTCGTTTATATTATGTTATATCTATGTAGGTAAGTAGAGTGTAGTACTACAGTAGGCATACAAAATTAATTGTTGCAATATATATTTTTAAATAAATAAAGTTAAAACAGTGAATTATTGAATCCAATAATAACAAAATTTAAACATAATATATTATTATACTTATTTATTTTTAATTTACTTGTCTCGTATGACACGAACAATTTATCATTCCACACGAATTATCACCTTTAGCACACAATGACATCTATCTTAAATCTTCAGTTAGCTAACGAAGTTTTGTACATTAATTTATATACCATATCTTTTACTCTTTTCTTTGGTGTATAATTTGACCATTATTAACATGTTTAAAAACAAATGGTTCAGCTACTTCTTGTCTTCTTTATTTATTTTTATGTTAGATTTTTCTTGAACAAAATATGGAAATAAAAAATTTGTTTAATCCATTTTAAATAGAAAATGTATCTTTGCCTACAAAATGAAAAATTTGAACTAACCGCATGGGTTTACGATTTTTTTAGATTTTAGCATGGTCGGAATCGCATTCTACTCTTCAATGTCTGGGAACCATATGTGAGAACACTGCAGACCATTCAATATGTCCAATTTTATTTTGTCCGTTGCAGCAGTCACTATAAAATGTAAATTACTGTGATACTTCTTCTCAGTTCTCATAAATTGGTTAGGTAATCATGGCGAATGCATAAGCTTATTTCATTAGCACTTATTTTATCTATATTGACTAATGAGTAATGACCCATACCATATGTCCATATAATATGAATCATTTGAAGTTACAGAGTTGCGAACTGTTAAGTTGTACGTCTACGATTGCCTTTTATAAAATGCCACTTAACTTTCTAGACTTAGAGTAAGAATAGGAGGAGCATGTATGAATTTATATTTTTTCCAGCGATTACCTGCTAATAGTGACTTCTGAATAATCATTAAATTATGAAATTGATAGGTAGTTAATATTTGTTTTGCTTCTATATAATTCATTTTCCTCTGCTGTCCTCTCGCCAATTGTTTTTTACATATTATATTATACTCAATACAATTTACTTTTTATACTTTTGATAGCTATCACTATAAATGTGACCTCTGTATTAATTAACTAGGTAACCTCAATCATGACGAATTTAATGTTATTCAAATATTGGGTTTGAAAATCAGAATAGACTGAAGTCTGTCAGGTTTTTACTTTACCATCAGTTTTTATTTAATTACATTTTTTAAATAAAATTTCTACTGATGCCCTATAGACATATTTAAGTATGGATGATACAGTCAACAGTGATAACGGATTGTTTAATTTAATTATTTATACAATGTCTAAACTAACAAAATGTTTAAGTATATATATTACATAAATACACATATCATAGAGTAACGAGTAATATATGTTAGTAAATATATTATTTGTATTTTTATTAAGAATAAAGGCTCCAACAGCTAGGTCATTAGCCTGTGGTTGTAGTTACATTATTATTATTGGATAATTAAGTTATAAATTAAGATTACATGTAAGTATATTGTATAATGTATTTAATATTATACTATATACGCGCAATAGTGCAATACACATAACACATGCATCATGCATGAGCTATAAATACATCATTTTAGTCATTTACAAGCTATAAAAATGTATTGGTTAAAGATATTGCATATATTTTACAAAAATAATGAATAACTCTTACTATATGTAGGTACTTGTAATATAATTTATACGTGTTAAAGTAGCAATACTGATGCGTACACGTTTAATCGTCTGACATTTTCTGGACAATTTTTGTAATGAATTTGTCCTTTATTCATGTCCTTCTGAATCTACCAGTCAAAATATACCTCTAATAATTGATATCATTATTTCTATTGATAAAATTATTTCATCTGTGTTTGTAGTAAATTATAATATTAATTATTATCTAAACTATATTCATTATGGTATCAGGTATCTGTGGCGTAATTACAGGTGGGGGGGGGGGGTTGGGTGACAGTGTCATATACCCATGATTTATTATTTTAAAACTAGCAAACCATATTTACCTACTTATTTAGCTATAATATAAATATTATTATTTATAGGTATTAGGTGCTATAGTATATTTTATAGAAATTATAAATAAAATCCCAACTCCCCCTGTCTGTACGCATAACTAAAATAATATTACTTCATAATAAACACTAATCACTATGCACAGATATATTGAAATACGTATAACAATGGTGTTTAGCTCCCGAGCGATTTTTGGAAAATTTTTTTGGGAAACCTATTTATTTCATCGAGTTACGAAAAATGATACAATCAGAATTGGCATATGCTGGTCGGACTTAGTTTCAAAGTTATAACTTTTTGAAATTATTTTGAGTAAGTACTTATTTTATGTTTATATGCAGATTATTCCACAAATATACATAACTCTATTAAAAGTAGGTAATTATTTATGATTTTTTTTTAGCAATGGGAGGTAAATGTTTTAATCCCCTCTAACCCCCCCAAACATGACCAAATTACGCCACTGTGTGTAAATACAAAATATTTATACACACCTCGCCTAATGTGTTTGTATACCCACATTTGAAAACATTGAAACAATTGTCTAACAATAACCTTTTCGCGCCATCACTGTTGTAAGTATATAGACACAAGGTATACGGACATAATATTATACGGTATAATATTTATTGAGTAATATCTATAGTAAATGTATACAAAATGTATTGATATAAAATGAAAATTATATTTAACGAAAAATCACTAGGCAGAGATTATGCACGATAATATATGCTTTATTTAATTTTGTGTTCGGTGCTGAATTATTTCAAAATATTTATATTAAAAACTTAGTATAACTGTATACAGTCAGAGTTTATCGGTTATCGGATATAAGTATGTAGGTATACGTAAGTTTGTTCACGCTCCGTTATCTGCCACGCGCGCTTCGTACGTCCTAAGTCCACCAATATACTCTATAATAACACCATTGCCCCTTGTCTTGTAATTTGTAGTACCTATGTTTAGTATGGAAGTACCAGAAGAGAAACTAAAACGAGACCTAAAGTACTCAAAACCGAATTTATCCTATTTGTCTATTTCTTCGAGATAATAAATTGGCAAAAGCATTCAGTTCACTGAATCGCAAACTGCATTGTTAATTAGTCGATGAAGAGACAGGTGAAAACGTATTTTTTCCACATAATATTAAATGCTTCTGCCTGCAGTGAAAAACAACAAACAATATGAAATATGAAAATAATTTATATTCAACCCGAGCTCGGCCTATTCATTAATAAAAACATACCCAACTTATCTATACCTGTTTTAAAATAAATTATTAGGGTAGATGGTACTAATGGTTTAACTTGAAAGTTACAAGTTGGCGAAACAGAACTTGACATTTTAAGAATATTATAATATACATACCTTAAAACGCCTTTATTTTTTTCTACACAAGTTAGGTTTTTCACCAATTTCCCTCTCCCCCCCCTATAAAAAAAAATAGTGTGTATAATATGTATGTTACGAGTTTAATATCATAGGCGGATAAAGGGGGGTATAACCTAAGACTTAAGTCTTAACCTTAACTTAAACTTTAAATTTTAAATAAAAATAGTGAGTGTTGTCATGGGACACCCGGTAGAACGAAGTTTCTGTTCCAACAAATATTATAGATTATAAATACGTTAAAGTGGCACCATTCAAAATAAAAGTAAATATTAATAAGTAAATGTGAAAAATAAATATTATTATTATTACTACTTAATTACTATTATACCAATCATATTCAATAATCGAAACAAGGTGTACACCTTGAATCGAAATTATATGCCTGTGATAACTGAAATATGATACGTACCTATACCTATGTTTGTGATGTAATTTTTTCTAAATATCTTGAAACTACTGCATCGTTAGTGGTGTCATAATCTCTCGTTGTAGATTCTGCTGGATTGTTTATCATATTATGTAAATTTAATTGTTTCATAAGGAAAGTTTTAAAAGTTTCCGATTTCTTATCATTAAAATTAATGTTAAAGTCACCAAATTGTTATAATTTATAAATTATAATAATATTATAAATGCATAATATGCAGATCTTATTACGCTGTTTCAAATCCTCGCGTTATACCCGTTTTCTATTACCTAGTCTATACCAAACGCGACGCACAAAATAATGTGCAGATCGCGGCCAAGGTATAAATCACTATATAGGGATAAATATTATAGGTACACGCAACAATCGGATTATTCTACGAAAACAATTTCATGAAATAAAAATGTTTACGGGTCATGCAAGGAGATTATAATATGTATATAAGATGTAACCAAAAGTGTATGTTTTGTAAGGACCGTGGTATAGATTTCAGTGTCTGGTTGTGAATGGAATACGCGTGATATACGCGCCCAGCACTTTTGAGGATTTCCACTTTTTCGCCCGGCACTATGGGGATTCCACCTTACGGCCCGCTGGTCGGAAAAAGTCGCTTTTCAACGCTTCAACAGCGGTCGAAAACCAAACTTTCGGTGCAAGCGTGACAAAATTGTATATTGTGTGGAAAGGGTGGGAAGTGAGCTATTTCAGTCGTGAGCGACGTGTGCGGCAAGACATTTTTTTTTTGTTTAGTATTTTTAACTATTTTATTACGTAGTAATTACAAATGCACGTTGGGTTAATGTATTTTTCATAAAAAATTGTGGTGTAAATACTATAAGTGAACGTGAATTATAATAGAGGTGCTTGTTATCGATCACACGTCATGATATTAATGTTCATATTTTTAAATGTTCGTATTACTATTGTAAGTGCGCCTATAGGTTTAATACTCAGATAGTGAGATCCCATCCCTTCAACGGAGCATATACCCAATGGCTGATACCTGTACCTATATAACTGTATAACAGACTGTATATTATACAAGTTATTAGTTCAATATTGTTATAACTATTAACTTATTGAATGAATATATTAGGTACCCATATGGCTATATATTATATTTTATAATTTATAATTACAAGGCAAATAGGTATCTTAACATAAAAAGTATGTTTATTGTTTTAGAGTTATTGCCTATTGAGTATTGGCGTGTTATATAAGTTGGAGGTATATTGATTGATGTATTAGCCATTATGCCTATTAAGAATTAGTATCTATGTATATGATATATAATATAATATACTACTATATAATAGTCTATAGGTAGGATGTACTTATAAGTATATCGTGGTATACCTAAAGGTATTGGTATCGATTATTATATAGCTGGTACTTTAATATATTTGAACAATATACGGTTAAATAATATACATAATCGTAATGTTCTTCCGGTATAATTTATTAATAATATATTTCTAGAAAAAGTTTGTATACGCATATTAAAGTATATTTTTATTGCAAACTATTTGATCATTTGAACGTTTTAAGTACCTATACTGTACTATCCGACGTCACGAACGATATTTTATAAGTCCATTTAATAAAAATCTTGTTACTGTCTATAGTATAATATTATTATTTAAAATATTTAATAAAGCTAAAAATATAGTTTCCAAGTTTATATTTTGAATTTTGAAACGATACGTTTCTCGTGTGACGTACCTACTGTCTCGTAAATAAATATAACTTAATTGGTTATTGCTTTATTGGTAATCACAGTATCACACTGGTTAATTTAAAGTTCTTAACAAGACTGACAAGCCACAAGCATGGTAATTATTTTAACTCGTTAAGTTATCGTATAGAAAAAATATTATGCAAGTTAGGTTTAAAATTAAAAGTTACATACTATATTATTTTAACTTCTAAAAAATAGTTAAATAGAAGAAAAGAAACTTAGCTTATTTAAAAATTGGTTACTTACGTTTATTTGTTTTTAACGAAATATTTATAATGTACCTATACCAAAATACAATGAGAAAATTTGATAAAAATAGTGTACACAAATACAAAAATATATGGTAAAACTAACAGGTAGGTACTTGGTACATATACGAGTAATTGACGGAGAAAATTACAGAAAAGGAGGTCAAATGCCATCCAATGTTAGAATCCTATACTACAACCTAAGTAATAAACTATTTAAGTTAATTGTTGGTTAGTTAATTAAAAGAGATCATAATTCATGACACAAACGGCTTTTTAAGTATCGAACCTATCTGGTACCTATAGTGTTATTGCTGTTGAGATTTGAATTTATTACATTTGACTGTGTTTGTAATTTTCCATGGAGATTTCTATGGTTGTATTTATATATACGTAATTTTTTATCCCTATTGAAATCCAGAAATAGTGAATTCAACAATATTTATTAGTATTTATCATTACAAAAAAAGACATTAACATCAAAAATAATATATACCAGCTGTTTCAGTTTTTCCAGTAAAATATGTTTTAATCTACGATGATATTTATATCGGTAAAACAATTAACTTAAGGTGACTACTGACTATAAAATTATTTAACTAACTAAGTAACTACTAACTATACATAGCGTGGAAATAAATTTAACTCGTTAATGTCCAACCTAGGCTAATAAGTTGTATATATATAACTAAGTATAAGTTTAAAAGGACCTAAAAGTGGGGTCAACCCGGATAGCTGGATGACTTTATCCAAATAGATGGCTGGCGCAGGCGACGGTCCCAACATCGTCCAAGAGTAGTTTGCATGGCGCTAATGTTGAAATATTTGAATAGTACTGGTGTCTGGTGAATTAGGGGTATCTATATGTATAGAATATGGACAAGGCTATTCGGTATAGAAATACCCGCTCAAATAAGTGTTTGTTTTAATACCGTTAGCTCGGGGTGACAATATTTAAATAAGCTAATTGGGTGAGGAGATCTACCTATCTATTAGCTTAAAAAACGAAAAATACTATTTTGAGCTTTGAATTTTGATCACGTAGATAATTTGTCTTCAAAAAGAAGACTGGTTTTTTGTTTCAAAGATGCACGGGTTGTCGGCTACAGGTTCTGTAGTACAGCTGACTCAGAAATCTCTTGGTCGATTTCCGGTGGTATCCGCCGAAGCATCGAATTCTTTGGGATCGCCGAGAGTATTACTATCGTTACGCTGGCTTTAGGAATAACCGCCGGAACGTTTGATAATTCACTGCGGGTGACATTGTTATCCAGATCGTCCAAGTTATCCCGGGGAACACTTGGTATAACTCGCAGGGGAACTGCGGATTGCCGATATTGATCGCCGATTTGTCTCAAACAATGGATACTGGTCAGTGGTCACAGAATCGTTTATCGAGTTATCACTGATAATGTATTATTTTTAGGTTAACATTAAAAAAGTTCTACAATGTAGGCAACTTCCTAAAATATTATTTTTTATTGACTATATTGACTATTGCAAACGATAGGTTTTCACAAACAATGTTATCTATATTAATCTAATATAAAAACTAAACTCAGATAGGTAAGTATAATAATTAATAACTAATATAATAACATACGTATTTGTAGAAAAATTTGTAAAAATTCCGGTAACAAATAATAATCAAAACATATTAACGTACCTATTTAATTTTTTTCAACATGGTTTTATACCTTTTAAAAATATGTACCTATATGTCATGTAATTAAACTTTTTGTGTGACTTATTTTAAACAGTCCCTTGATGGTCGTTGTAGCCTATAGGCTATAGTTGATATATAGGTTCTGTATTTTGCATTATTTAATATATTTATTAAGTCACATTTATTTAGGCAGTAAAATAATGAATACTAAGTACATTAAAATAATATTATAAATGAAAATAATTAAGACTAATAATTGAAAATTCGAGAATAGATTATAGACGCCTGCAAAGAAAAAAACTGTACAATTATGGCTTTAGCCAACTGCAGTCATAGTCCATATAGATGGAAAATTAATTGAAATCTTCCCACAAAAACGAGTCAATTAATTAAATAAAAAATAATAATTGGGCGAGGGGGCTTTGAATATTTTTGGGAGGCCAAGGCAGCCCTCTTAAAGAACTCTCCTATCTACACCTATGTGCAGGGTGCACGTACATATATATGTATATGTATATTTTATAGATTCGTCAGTATTATGAAGTGACGAGGCTTGCAAATAATACCAATAATATACGCGCACAAGACTCGTACCACCGGAATTAGACGACGAAAACGTTCCCGCGCGAGCCCGAAAGTTGTCATCCAAAACTTTCACAACATTATTTTTTTTATTACATTAATTTATTAAACAATCTGTGAATTTATTTTTTTTTATAAGTACAAGCGCTGTGGGAGTCGATGGGTTTGTAGGCTTGAGAGAAGAATCCATATCACACAGAGTACATCGCCTGGTATAAATGCTGATAGATTAAAACTAAAATTTTGCTACACTAGAAAAATATAGTTAGGACTTAGGGTTCGAATGGACTGTACAATTTCATACTGAGCCTCTGTATAAAAATAAAACTTTATACCAATTAGACTTACTAATGTTGTTTTCAGGAAATCATCATGCGATAGAGATAGAATATACGACAAAAATCGTCTCCTATGTAGTATATATTGGCATACTTATGGCTATAGGCCTATTAGTCTATACATTATTATGGCGATTCGGGACGATTATTAATTTATTTCGTTACGGACGTTTATTATGTACCTATATAGTCGTTTTTTTCGGCACACCGTGTAATGTGTTTTGATTTTCTCGAGACGAAGGATTACGGTTACTTATTTTTACGTTTCGGCTGTTATGAAAACAACAATTGTTGGAGGCGGAAGGGGGGTTAGCATGCGGAGGAAATCAGGAAAACCCAGTTCGTACCTCCGACGACCGACGGTGTATAGATCTTGTGTCCTATCAACTCCTCAACAATAATATTATACACCTATAACGATCAACAATTATATTTCATGCTATTGACTCCTATTTTTTGCGTCGAACACGAAAATATTATTACAATAATAATAATAACGAAAATTATTTGTACCGCACACGTAAATATTATATAGCATATATAGTGATATATTATTATTATGTCGGTCGTAGCAAGTAACATGAGCACCACTCCCCGCGGGGACACTTGTGCAGTTGTGCAAATCTGTCCGTAACAGCCGCGTCTGCCGTCTGCGTAGGTACATTGGGTATTTGGGTATCAAACATAATATACATATTTTATAACCTATTATATATTTATGAAAATAAAAAAATGATTATATATTTTATATTTTATTTTAAAAAAATAATTTCATATCAAATAATAAATAATATTGTATTATTAAATTCAATATTATTAGTCAATAATAAACTTTAAAAAAAATGAGGGGGAAATGTCCATTTACCAGCCGGTATAGGTGTTCTATACGTCTATGGTCTATACCACAGATTATATTATGAAAATAGTATATAATATTTCATATAGTCAGACAGTCAGTTACAGTGGTCTACACGACTATACATATACGGCAAACAGCGATACAATTAGTACTACAGTATGCGCATAATAATATTATATAGATCCACGTGTAAAATTTTTCCACATGTCTACGCGCTTATTATTTAAAATTTTTTTAGTCGATTGGCGTTGAACAAAAAATTTGTAATGATATTACAACGATATTATTTACTCCACCAACACATAACGACTTAACAATAATAATAATAATAATATGGGTTACAATGACGCACGCGTGTTGCGTCTGAGTTCATGTTAATTTATGTATTATACGATTACATTACGCAAAATACAATATCATAATTTAAACCATTCGCGTTTTCGATAAGCGAGATGATTCGACAATTTGTATATTATTAAATATTATATTTCTTATTAATGTCACGGTTTTAGGTGGGCGTACGCGTATCGCGTACAATAAACCGACATAATATTATAAATTTCTAATATAATAATAATCGCGTATGCTCCGACGCTCGTACATTATGCATTTATGCACTGCGATATAATAATAATAATAATAATAATCATTATGCAATGAGTGCGGGGCAAGGATTTACCGAGTTGCCGATATCATGACATGTCTTTAGCACGCACCACGCGCGGAAATGCGGAATAGTGAAAAGGGAATCGATAAAGGGTCGTCGCCGTCGTGCGTAAAGTATAACTTAGTGCGGTGGCGTCGTCATCGTCGTCGTCGCGAGAGCTTTTTTCCTCCTCGGCTCCTCGTCGTCGTCGGCGGCAACGAGTCGAGCGGCGGCCAGTAGGCTGGCGGCGGGGCGTGGCGCGCACGTCCACCCGTACGGATGCGCACCGGTGTGACGACCGCTGTTCGGTCGCCGCCGCCGCCGCCGCGCAGGACGGTTTTCGAACTGAAACCCGACGTATTCGACAACGGTGTTCCTTTTCCCGTTTCGAAACGTTTTACTTTCGGGATCATCCGTTTTGGGTATTTTGCCAGGTGAAAATCAGGCGAGTCATATTATAAATTCCAGCCGACAGTACACGTCACGGACGACGGTCATACGGCATACGGCCATGGGTCCGCGCGAATCGCCTCCAGTAGGGTTGTTTGGGCACTTAGAAGTGTTCCGGACTTCGGAGCGTTTGGGCCGCAGCGCGGGGTTCGTTTGAATTCGGGCGCGCTCGTGTGCCGAACAGCGGCTCGTCGACCGGCAGCCACGCTCCGCGCCGCTCGTACCCGGTCGGTGTCATTCGTCGGAATCCGAGAGAGCCGGACCGTTTGACTGTAATCGTTGCCACTTGCCGCCGCACGCACACGCACATACACACACAAACACTCACTCACACACAAACACCCAAAAAACTCACACAAGCGCGGGTGCGCGCGCGCACACGCACAATCATCCGTATCCGTACGAACGATCGCTTCCGTCCGTATGTTTTGCTTCTGCTGCTGCCAGTGGTGACGTTTATTGTCCAGCGGACGGTGTGAGACGTGATTGTGCGTAGTGCGTGTGTCGTCGTCGCCGCCGCCGTCACCGTTACCGTCACCGCCGCGCGATATCGTCGCAGGTGTATCACTGTAAAATAATAAAGAGTCAGCCCGACTGTCAGTCGTCGTTGATCTGACGTATTGGACCCCGCCGTCCTCTCCGGCGAGACACATACGTCCACTACAACACCTACCTATAGCTCTTCGCCGCTGTCCGCGATGGCCGGCAACATGGGCATGGAACAGTTGATACCCATCGTGAACAAGCTCCAAGATGCGTTCACCCAGCTGGGCGTGCACATGCAGCTGGACCTGCCCCAGATCGCGGTGGTCGGTGGCCAGAGCGCTGGTAAAAGTTCCGTGCTGGAGAACTTTGTGGGAAGGTAAAGCAAAACGTGACGTTCGTCGGTGTCTTGGGTTTGCTGACACATGACTTGCCCGTAACCGACTGCCAGAATGTTATTTTTGTTCCGATTCATGCAACATTCATGTTCGGTGTGGCTCCTTGTCTTTTTGAATAATGAATAAAAAATTATAAAAAAATTGCAGATTGTTAGAGATCTGATGTTTGTTTTACATCTATTGTCTGTGTAAAATCTGCCTGTAGGCGGCCCCCAAATTCGTCCGTTACACCTGCACAATGATCAATAGCGGCCTTCTCGTCTCATTTCAATTGATGTGAAACGTCCTCGTTTAAAACGTCAACCCTACGGTCGATATCAGTTTCATGTTTACCTTTGTATTTATACACAGAAAATGTTTACCATTATCATTTGCACTATTTATTTTATGTCGTGTACCTATCTATGGGTTGTTTTAACCGAATATTAGTTCATTGAAAAATAAACGAGATAAAAATATATTTCGGAAGCCACATGATAGCGACGTACCTATAAGGTTTAATCGTTTGGATGATGGGCCATACGAAGTACAGAGATAGATATAAAATTTAATTTATAAATACCTCTAGTTGTACAAAATGTACATACTTATTAATGTAATATTTAAATCAGGTAGGTTCATACCTCAGTTTACGGACATTACCTATATTGTGGCAGTTGGGTATGGGTTATTTTACGTATTGATAGAAATTTATCAGTTGATGTTTAAATATATAATATGTTTCACATTGGTTGTTAAATATTTTTAATTATAACATATGTATGTTTCAAACGTCTTTAGGTACTATGGCTATAACTGTAAATGTAATTGATCATTTCTAATCTAAACTAATGATAATTTTGTATCTATTCTATTTATTTGTAGCCTCAAGAGTACCTATATTACCAGTTCTTGTAATTATTAATTTAAGTAGGTACATTTAATTACTTGATCGACAATTAATTTTTAACTTAATCTGCAACATGATCATTATATGAACCAATACATTTGAAGATATTTTGATTTGAATAACTTTAAACTCTTGAATAATAGTAATAACAGTATATAATAAATTTTCTACTTTCAAGGTGCACAGACCTACACGAGGACCTAGATGACATAATTTTACGATACCTAAAGTAGTTTATAGTTTAGATTATAATCAATTTTTTTTCTATATTTCATATGCAAATACACAACTAAAGAGTTAATGGTTTAAAACAACAATAATTATTGATTATTTAAGCCGTGATGATAAACACATGTACATTTTTTACTAAACATGTTTTAACTAAAATGTACATGTTTTAACGCCTACCAACCATGTTTGAAAAAGAACATCAAGTTGAATACTTGAATGCAATAGGTAGTAAAAAATATAGGTATCTAATCTACTTAAAAAAAAAAAATGCATTAAAACAATTGTATTATCATACATTTATTTTATTGATTAGATAAAAATGTGTATTTTGAAAAATAGTTTTAGGCTCCCTTTTAAATATATTAGGAATTGTATGTTTTAAAAACCCGTTTCAAGAAAAATCTCGAGAAAAATCTTATTAGGTAAATGTGTAATACCTATATAGTTTCATATTAACCCTCAGTGGATATTTGGATGATATCTATTTTCAAAAAATGTATTGATATTTTATTCAAGCATATTAGTATTTAGTTATAAATCTATTTTGTAGGCAGGTATAAATAGTTAATAATTATTGGATTCTATGCTTATTGCTTATTGCTCTTATTACTCTAGGATTACTTAAAAACATAGAAAAAATGAATCTGCGTTAATGTGTTTTATATATGTTGCGCGTGGGCCAGAGAGAGAAATCAAATAGTGCGCTGATATCCTCTTAAAACTAAAATTACCTTAAAAAATACTTCAAGATGTTTGAATTTGAGTTAAATTTAGGACATGTATACGTCTTATAGCTTGGGGTCATTCTAAATTATAAATCTATTTTGTAGGCAGGTATAAATAGTAAATAATTATTGGATTCTATGCTTTATTGTTTTAAATATATAAAATATTATAGGTAGGTACCTACCTATATTATTTTTTAGGTTGGTTTCTCATTGTACCTACATTATGATCACTATAGTTCATTTCATTCATCCCCACCTACTTTACCTATTTACTAAAGAGAAATCTAGTAATAGATCTAGAACCTACTAGAAATTTTGGTCAATGGTTTTTTTTTATTTTCTAAATTAATATGGTGTTCCATATTTACTCATGTGTAACTTTTTAGATTAATTTCAACAATTCACTTTCTTATTAAAACCTAGTTAAAATATTTTCAACATTTCATACAAGAAGTTATAAGTAAAAACTTACCTAACTATTGATAAGAAACGATAATATAAACATTATTGTTTTAATTTATATGCCAGTTATTTTACATATTATTCTATGGTGCCAAACTTGGGTAGATACCTACCAGTGTGTAATCAGTGCAAATCGATGCCAACTGTGATATTTTTTATTTTAGTAGTTATCCCTCTATTGTCCTAAATCTCTATTTTATAGACCATTTTATAGATATAGTTTCTAAGACAGCTTAATCGCACTTAATTTTTTTTATAATTGTCCATTCAATAAATTCTGTTAATTATTTTATTTCTCGTTTTATTTACATTAAGACGGAGTCAAGTTAAGAGTTAAAATTAATCATCAATGTTACTAGGTTTATAAAGTTAATAATCACATAAATAATATAGACCATGTTTTTAAGTATATTATATACCAGGAATACTTAACCTTTTTGTATCTGCTTGTCAATTAATGAATACTGATTGATTCTGTATAGCCGATGAGTTAAGCAGTATAAAATTATTAATTGAAAATGACTAGGGATTGGGTTCATGAATACCTGATCGGTGATCCAACTTCAAATTAAAAAAAACTATGAGTATCCACACTGCATGCAGATACATCAGTACATATACCGGGTGATCTTTTATCAAACAACACTCATTATTCAAAAAGTGTAAATTTTTTTGAATATATTTTTTTACATAGTTTCAAGTCGCTTATAAAAC
>NC_042495.1:97143112-97151290 GCF_005508785.2 Acyrthosiphon pisum | reverse complement strand
CAATATCTTCCGCGTGCCAACTTAGTCGAACACATATCAACAGTATCAACCAATGTAACTGGACGACGGTATAGAAATAGTGGAACTAGGGAGTATGAACCGGTTTTGTCCATAATGTCATGGTAACTCTCTGTTAAAATAGAATTTATAATATTGAAATTATAGAATGACCCCAAGCTATAAGACGTATACATGTCCTAAATTTAGCTCAAATTCAAACATCTTGAAGTTTTTTTTTAGGTAATTTTAGTTTTAAGAGGATGTCAGCGCACTATTTGATTTCTCTCGCTGGCCCACGCGCAACATATACAAAACACATTAACGCAGATTCATTTTTTCTATGTTTTTAAGTAATCTTAGAGTATAATAACCTATTACACAAAAAAAAATAGAGAAAAATATTTTTGAGGGAATGACATTGATTTTATATTTTATTGTTATATTTTGACTTTAAAAATAAACAAAAAAATGTTGTACATTTCAATTATGTTTAAATAGTTTTGAGACAATATTTAGACAAATCGATATGTCATTCCCTCAAAAATATTATTCTCTATCTTTTTTGCTATGGGTGATTTTACTCTAGGATTACTTAAAAACATGGAAAAAATAATTCTGTGTAAATGTGGCGTTTTGTCTTAGAGAAAACAAATAGTGCGCTGACATTCTTTTAAAGCAACTTATGAACATTTAAAAATTTTATATGACCTGTCTTACATGTGGGTGGCTTAATCTACAGCACCTTTAATCAAGGTTAGCTGCTCCCCACTATTCAAACTAACCGTATATATATTATATTCTCTATAATAAAATACAAATAATTAGTTACATTTTGAACGATTGTTAAGTACCTAGTACTTTTGTGTATAATGTAAATATACATATGTTATAAGAATGTTGATGCTCATTCATTGAATATGCTTTATATTTGAATTGTTTAACATAGGTACATTTTTATTTACAATATTTATTTTTAGGGATTTTCTTCCAAGAGGTTCTGGAATTGTAACTCGTCGTCCTCTTATTCTTCAGTTGATTAATAGTACATTGGGTAAGTAAAATTGTACCTATATTATGTAAAATGCTAAGGTTTTTGTTATTTGATTGAGTTTGAACAATACCTTTCTGTTTTCAAACGTGATCTAACCAAGCGGATAACCGCTTCCTTTGATGTCATTCGGTATGATATACCTATAGGAAAGACATTTTTCATTAAAACAAACTTAAAGACTTGCACTTAGTCACCCAACTTAAGTTTGAATTATTAAACATTAAAACATTTTAATAAATTATGACCTTTTTAAGTACCATTTAACTTCTATTACATCCCACTTATTAAAATCATTTACATTTTGACATCATTAATAAAAACAATTTTATTCATTTCTAATCTTCATCATTGCTTGTTAAAATATATTTTTATTTGTTAAATTATCTAAAAAAAAAATCATAACCATATAAATATATTAATTTTGTACTATAAAATTAAATTAAACAAGTTAAAAATCAACTAAACCGAGTTTTTCTCTTAGTGCTCAATTAATTAGGTACCTATGTTGTTCATTATTATAATTTAATTTTAATTTTTACAGAATATGGAGAATTTCTTCATTGCAAAGGAAAAAAGTTTGCCGATTTTGATGAAATTAGGCGTGAAATAGAAGCTGAAACTGATCGTATGACTGGATCTAATAAGGGAATTTCTAACATACCAATAAACTTGAGGGTATATTCTCCTAATGGTAAGTACAGTACATATATTAACCTACCTATATTGTACCATTAAAAGAATTTAAAGAAATTTTATTTCATTTTTATTATATAATATAGAAACTATTAAAAGTAACACCTTTAATTTCCATAAATGAAATTGTTAATAACATATTATGCTAATTAATTCCAACATATTTTATACAATGATAATTTGGTATTTGAAAGAAAAAAAAAGATAGCTAATAGACAATAGTATTAAATTTTTTATTATGATTTCAAAACTGTTAGTTTTATTCAGTAGTTTTGAATCTAATTTATATATTGTTTAAAAGTCATACCATTTTACTATGGTTATTATTTATAACGTGTGTAAACAGTTTTAAACATCACAATGATCGACTTGCCTGGCTTGACAAAAGTGCCAGTGGGTGATCAACCAGCTGACATTGAACAACAAATCAAAGACATGCTGTTCCAATTTATCACAAAAGAAACATGTCTTATACTGGCTGTTTCTCCAGCTAATGCTGATTTGGCTACTTCAGATGCCTTACAAATTTCAAAACAAGTTGACCCAGACGGTAAACGTTAATCGGCCAGTAGTCTGCTCGGAAATATTGCACCCAGTCATGCTATTAGCAATTTTGTCATTTTTTTAGTTTTCCTTAGAATGTTCTTTGTACATTGCTTAAAAGTATTTTTTGTTTCTTTAAACCTTAAAAAAAAATGTTTTACCAATCTAATGGTTTAATTCTGATTGAAGACTAAAACAGTGTATAGAAATTATCATTAATGATTCATTATAAATCAAGGTGTAGGGCTAGGGAACAAGTCATAAATTTTTCAACATTGTTGGTTTTATTCGTGGCCGTTGTGTAGTTGTTCTAGTATTATTTTCCAGTGTTGAACCTGACCCTTGTTGATTTGCCTGGTATGACCAAGGTACCTGTTGGGGACCAGCCTCCCGACATAGAGCAACAAATAAGATCAATGTTATATACTTTTGTTAAACGAGATAATTGCCTGATTTTGGCTGTAACACCAGCTAACCAAGATTTGGCCAACAGTGATGCATTAAAAATTTCTAAAGAAGTTGACCCTGAAGGTAAGAAATGATAAGATTTTCCATCTACCTACATATTGTGTATTAATAAACTCTTAAATAATCTGTACCTACTATATCAACATAATCAGTTTAAAATGATTATTTATTGGAGAAATTATGAACGGGGCATACCCATTTAAAATATTAATATAAAAACAATCAGATTTGTTTCATTTTATTCCTATATATTGGTGTGATGAGTTATTGATATATTGTATTCTTTATCAGGTTGTACACTTTATTTTTATATTTAATGATTTAGTAACATATTAAAACTACTATTCACTGTTCATTATGTCAATTTTAAAAATATTAATCGATTTTATAAGTTATCACACGCCTATAAATGTGATTATTTAGACATGTATCATGTATGGTAGTAAAACTGCATGCTATGTATAAAATAATAATTCCTTTTTTTTTTTAACTATTACTTTAGATATTTTATGCATTTTTTTTCCATTATCTATAAACAATTACATCCACTTTGATTTTTGAACCATTGCAACTATTTACCTAACTTAATATTAATGAAGCATGTTCATATTTTATCAACAAAAGTTGTATATTATTTTTTTTTAAATTTTAAATTAAATATGTTGTTGAAATTAGTTTTATGCACTTTTTACATTTGTAATTGTGTATAATTAAAACACATAATATTAATTTCTTAGGTATGAGAACTATTGGTGTCATAACAAAATTAGATCTGATGGACGAAGGAACTGATGCTAGAGACATACTGGAAAATAAGCTTCTGCCTCTCAGGCGTGGTTACATTGGTGTAGTAAATAGAAGTCAGAAAGATATTGATGGCCGTAAAGATATAAAAGCTGCTTTGAGTGCGGAAAGGAAATTCTTCTTGGCGTATGTTGAATATTTTTTTTCAGTTTAAAATTTATATTTATAAGAGAATCTATATGAGTTATAATTTTTCTGTTTAGACATCCATCTTATAGACACATGGCCGACAGACTTGGTACACCATATTTGCAAAGAGTATTGAATCAACAGCTCACAAATCATATTAGAGATACATTGCCAGGCCTTAGGGATAAATTACAAGTATATTTTATTTTATTTTTGTAAAGGTCATTGTCACTTATAATATTATCACTTTTAGAAACAATTACTTACATTAGAAAAAGATGTCGAACAGTTTAAATACTTTAGGCCAGACGATCCAGCTATTAAAACCAAAGCAATGTTACAGTAAGAAATTATAAGTAATTTATTATTTATTTGTACACTATTATTTATTATGTTCTCATGAATTTAGAATGATTCAACAACTTCAATCTGATTTTGAACGCACAATTGAAGGTTCTGGTTCTGCTCAGATAAATACCAATGAACTATCTGGAGGTGCTAAAATCAATCGTTTGTTCCATGAACGTTTCCCATTTGAAATTGTGAAAATGGAAATTGATGAAAAAGAACTAAGGAGGGAAATAGCATTTGCCATCAGAAACATTCATGGTGTGTAAAACACCACAAGAAGATACTTAACATTCATAAATAAATATATTTATTTTTATAGGTATAAGAGTGGGTTTGTTCACACCTGATATGGCATTTGAAGCTATTGTGAAAAAACAAATTGCTAGATTGAAAGAACCATCATTGAAATGTACCGATCTCGTTGTTAATGAATTATCTAACGTAGTTAGAATTTGTACAGATAAGGTGTGAACATAATTGATATTCATACACTTGATTTATGTAAAAATATTTTAAGACATATTTATTTTTGATGTTATAGATGTCCAGGTATCCACGTTTACGAGAAGAAACAGAACGTATCATTACATCATATATTCGTAATCGTGACCAAATGTGTAAAGAACAGTTAATCCTATTGGTTGAATGTGAACTTGCTTACATGAATACAAATCATGAAGATTTCATAGGATTTGCAAAGTATGTGACTAGAGTTGTATCGGGACCGGTCCAACGTGTGATCTACCGATAAATGGCTATCTACGATAAAGCGTTGTAGGTAGAACGTGTGATCTACCGATAACAGATACCTATATTTTATACTACAGTGCCTACTATAGATACGATATGGATTTTACGACTTAATCTATATAATTTATTATCAATAAGATATGGATTTTGTGACCATATTTGTGACTACAACTATGGGATATTTATACAGAAATATAATTGTTGATGAATTTAAATGCGTTGAATATTTAAAAAGTAAAAACCTTTTAAGTAACAATCGTTTGGTTTGCTTCTAAAAAGAATACTGATGGCACCGGATGTGGTGGACAATTACGTGAAACAACAAGGTCCAGTAAAAAAAGAAATTCGGACGGTACTTTTAAAAAAATTGTTACTATGAGGTGTACGAAAAAAGGATGCCAAACATATCAGTCAATTCGCGCAGGAAATCCATTTTTTACTTATACAGACCTCAATGGTAAATGTCATAGTAATTTAGCTCTAACAGAAATAATAGAACTCGTCTGGTATTGGGTACATATGATACCAGTACATAATGCAGTTTTATGGACAGGTAGAAGTAAATCCACTGTAATTGACTGGTACAATCTGTGTCGTGATGTCGTTGTTGATCAGTTTTCAAAAAGACCAAAAATGGGAGGTTTCGATTCACAGCGATCAGTGGCGAGCATATAGTTCTCTGAAGGACCATGGATTTATTCATCAAACTGTAAATCATTCTGAAAATTTTGTGGATCCAAATACTGGAGCTCATACTCAAACAATAGAGTCATTGTGGAAGTTAGTCAAGTCCAAGTACAATATAAAAGTCAATGGTGCATCTCCACTATTAGACCGCCAACTTAAAGAAGAATGGTGGCGGTCTGCCACCCGATACAAACACAAATATTTGATGATTTTTTATCAGATTTAAAAAATACTTTTGCAGTATGACTATAAGAAGCAATCAGTAGCATTAGACCAGCCATTTATTGGTAGATCAC
The DNA here is from genome assembly GCF_005508785.2 of Acyrthosiphon pisum. Taxonomy (NCBI): domain Eukaryota; kingdom Metazoa; phylum Arthropoda; class Insecta; order Hemiptera; family Aphididae; genus Acyrthosiphon; species Acyrthosiphon pisum. Next base: position 97,145,518 of record NC_042495.1, on the reverse strand, counting down.
ACATTAGACCAGCCATTTATTGGTAGATCACACATTAGACCAGCCGTTTATCGGTAGATCACACATTGGACCGGTCCCGTTGTATCTCAACAATTATGAATGTTATTAATTTGCTATGTAATATAATATAATTTTGTCTTGTAGTGCACAACAGTCTTCTGATAACTCCAACAAAACTCATAAGCTTGGTAATCAGGTGATACGTAAAGGATGGATGTGTATACACAATTTAGGCATTATGAAAGGAGGATCTAGGGATTATTGGTTTGTATTAATGTCAGAAAACATCTCATGGTTTAAAGATGAAGAGGTATGTACATGATTATAAATATTTTTTGTTAGATATTTTATGGAAATAAATAATTATTACATTTAAAGGAAAGAGAAAAAAAGTACATGTTACCATTAGATGGATTGAAAATCAAAGATGTTGAACAAGGTTTTATGTCACGTCGTCATACATTTGCACTATTTAATCCAGAAGGCCGTAATGTTTACAAGGTGAATTTTGAATTGAATGAGTGTAACATTAAGCCTACTCTCCACTGGTTTTTAATTAAATTGAAAATTCATGTCATAGTAATTTTTAACTCTTAATATGTTCTAAATTATGATAAATAAAATAGTATATTATACTATTATTATGGTTTTGACAGTTACAATTACAATTTATCATTTAACTTTTTGCAAAAGATCAGTGGAGAATTGGTTTCTAACATTTTTTTAATTACATAAATATATTTATTTAGGACTACAAACAGCTTGAATTAAGTTGCGAAACACAAGATGATGTAGATTCCTGGAAGGCATCATTTCTACGTGCAGGTGTATATCCAGAAAAGTCATCCGATGTATCAAATAGTGATGAGGTAAAATTGTATTAACTGACATTTGAAATATTTATGCATATATTTTTAATTTAATTTTTTTTTTTTGCCTTTCGATCAGGATGGTCGTGAGGTTAGTGTCATATTTTAATTTCTCAATAATAATTTATAAAATATTTATCAACTTAATATTTTACTATTATAGAGCAGTACAGAATCAACTACATCTATGGATCCCGTTTTGGAAAGACAAGTAGAGACTATAAGAAATCTAGTTGATTCATATATGAAAATTGTAACAAAATCTTGTCGAGATCTAGTCCCTAAAATCATTATGCATTTGATCATAAACAACTCGAAAGATTTTATTAATGGAGAATTATTAGCTCATCTTTATGCATCTGGTGATCAGGTAATTTATGTATAATGCATATTCTTAAATGTTGCAACTATTTAATATCAATACAGTATATTATAATATTGTATAGTTGTTGTCAGATAAATTGATGGAGCAAAGCTTAAGACTAAAATAGTACTTAATATTTTGTGTTATTTCCAATTTTCTAAACTTAGAATGATATAAATATATATATTTAACAGGTTAAGATTGCTTAAATTCTTAAGAGTAAAATGTAACCTTCTATCAGTCCCTCGGTTTTTTTTCTTCATATTTAGTCGCGCTGGATAAAAATTTATACAATATGTAAGCATGCTAAACCCCATTTCTTCCTTTAATAGTACATTTATTCAAATTCAGATTTTAATTATACTAAAAACTATAAATTCAAATTCTAGATATTTTTTGTACTACTTACTCACTGTGGTGATGCTAAGTTCTATTTTTTAAATAAGAATCCCTTATTTTCTGCAAATTATTTTCTTTTGAAAATTTGGATGTGTCTAAATCAAAATTCTAATGCTTAGTTTTTGAGTTATAAAAATATTTATACTAAGGATAATATTCCTTAAAAATGGTTTTTAAAAAAGTATTTGTTATACTTTGATAATTTTTACAAATTATTTATATTCATAGATCAATATCAGTTAGTAAATACCAACATTTTAAAATCATCTAAACCCCCATCTATACTTAACCCATTACCATATTATCCTTAGCGCTCAAAATTATATAACTCAAATACTCATTTAAATTTTGACTATCAATTTGGCTTATACATCAAAATTCTCAAAAAAAAAAAAGGCGGGTAAGTCGTGGATGTCGCTCTGCTGTACAGTAGGTTACAAGTGGGTTACTGTAATGGATGGAATTAAATTTGAATCCAATGATATTATATCATTGTATACGAAAAACGATTCTGAACGGAGATGATTTGTCAGTCTAGGATATATTATTTTTAAAGAAAAACTTATGGAGAACCTTGTACCAAATTTTAAAAACTTAGTTATAAAAGAAAAAATTTTTACGATTTTTCAACCACTAAATTACTTGCAAATTTTCGCAATTTTGACATATTTCGTATAAATTTGAACTTTAAATGCTTATAAATAAAAATTGTGACAATGTATTCCTTTTATTTTGCAACTGCTATTGTAAAAATATGTTAGGAGCCTTGTATTA
>NC_042495.1:97121756-97142130 GCF_005508785.2 Acyrthosiphon pisum | reverse complement strand
CAGTAAAATTAGGTTTTCGTTTTTGTCAAAAAATGGGTTTTGCGTAAAAATTCGCGTTTTTCCGTTATTTTTTAAAGGTTTTTCCTGCCGCTTTTGAAAAGTATTGGAAAATTTTCACTTTTGCCCCCCCAAAGTCCCAATTAGATTCACTTTCCTTTCAGAAAAGGTACAACTTTGGAAAATGGAAGCATTTTTATTGTTCAAAAAGTTGTTTTCGGCCCCCAAAAAAAAAAAAAAAAAAAAAAAAAAAAAAAAAAAAAAAAAAAACACACATCATTGTAAAATCAATACATTCATCACTTCGTTCAGAATCTAATACCAGCCGAATAATGAAAAAGTCCAATAAAATCCAATAAAAAAAAAAACAGAAGTTTGTTTTGTCACAGGATCATCCTTAGATGGTACAAAATATAATTTTTAAAATTTTAAAATATGGTCTTCAAGTGTATTTAAAAAATTCCAAAAATCAGTTATAGATTTAATACAAGCATAAAAGTAGGGTGAGCATGCTTAGGAAATCACCCTCTATATACTAAAACTTTATTTATTTATAATAACACATTATTTTAAGTATATTTAGCTCTTTTAAGACATTTTTTTTTTAGATTTTGATAAAAAAGTAATTGTTATAAATAACATTCTTATCATTTGATCTTATTGGGTAATAATTTATCAAATAAGTTACAAACACCATAGACAGAACAATATGATAAATGATTCAATATAACTAGACTCAAATAACTAATAAAATTTAAGCATTTTAATGACGGCTATATTGATTATTAAGTATATTAATGATTTTCTGATAGTTATTAACAGAGCGCGGATTTGTGTGCATTAAAAACCAATCTAATATGTGTTAAAAAATCTTAAATATACATATTTTTTTTTTATTTTTTATCTAGAAAATTATACAATATAGATTGTACTAAAACAAAGTACAATAAGTAAAATGTATGGTTTTTTTTTTTTTAAATTATGTGTAATGGCTTGAGTGTCTTGAGGAAAGATACCATCCAGTAAATGTACTTTGGCATGAATTTACATTATTCATATTATCTTTACTTTCTAAGGTCACAGGGCAATTGTCGTTTGAGTCTTCTGGGAGGATTTCCTGGGATGGAGATAGATAGTAGGTTTTTCATATGGGTGTTGGTATGATTTTGAAGGCGATTCCTAAATTTTTTGTCATACAGCTTGGTTATATCAGTGACTTTAGGAACGTGAAAATCTGTATGAGAGTGTGGTTTGAAATATATGGTGGAGCATTGGTTATAAGTATTAGGATTTTTGATTGGAACACTTGTATTTTTGTGTTTTTGATATTTTTACTGTGCCCTGGACTTGAATACCATAGAGCCACATAGGTTTAAGTAGAAGATTATAGATGTGAATTTTGGTTTCGAGGGATAACTGAGAACTTACCGAGAATGGGTCTGAGAGAGTAAAGTCGTTGATTTAATTTTAATTTTGTTGTATGAATATGCTTAGCCCATGTTAAACGTTTGTCGAGGGTTAGACCTAGATATTTGGCTGTGCATTGTATTGGTTTGTTGTTTATATGTACATGATGAGATTGTCTGTGACGGAGAGCAAAAGTGGTATGTGCAGATTTGTTTTTATTAATTTTGACGCGCCAGAGAGAGTACCAGTGCGATAGGTGGTATTATGGTATTGTCATTCACGTGGCTTTGGAGAGTAGATGAGACTAAATCAAGATCGGTGTGGGTGGCATATATTGCTTTGTTGTCGGCATATTTGGCTATTTGAGTATTCGGATTGGTGGGTTGGTCAGCCGAGTATAGATTAAAAAGAGTTGGTGAAAGGACTGCACCTTGAGGAACGCCAGCTAGTATTATAGGGATATGCTGGAATGTTCGGTTCCTGACCTGACAAGGAAGTGGCGTTCATTAAGGTATGATTTAAAGAAAAGGTAATATGAAGGGTAATAGGGGGTAGAAATAATTTTAGTTTGAAAAGATGGCTGAGGTGTCAGACCTTGTCAAAGGCCTGTGCAACATCGAGAGATACTGCAAAAGTGTAAAGTTTCTTTTCCATAGAACATGCAACGGTATCGGCTAGTCAGTGTATTAGGTGGATGGTTGAGTGATGTTCTCTGTTGAATATACATAAATTATAAATATATACACTAAAATGTTAGAATTTGCACTTAAAGATTAGCAAAAAATACATCTATTTTTTGAATATTACATAAATGATAGTGTGATACCATTCAAATCTGATGATAATGATTAATTTGAAGAGGACTCTTTACCTACATATCTTGTCTTTGTCTTAAAAACATACATTATAACAAAAATGTGTTTAGTTAAACCAATATTATGTTGTTAGCTTAAAATTTTTAATAGTAGAGTGAATTGATCATTATCAAACTTAAAGATAAAAACATGTTTGTACATACAATTTGAGTATCTATGTGTAATATTACAATTTAAAAATAAAAATATTGTAAACCAATAATTTGCATTGGAAGAACATTCAACATATTATGCTCTTATCTTTATGTTTGATAATAGGTAAATTTGCTCTAATATTAAAGATAAAAATCCCAAATTGATTCTATTGAATTCAAATTTACTTTTCATGCATTTGTAAGATGGACAACAGATGAAAGTTGTCCTTTTAATGGTTAAACTATCTAAAAAATATCAACTTTTACATAATTCTTGGTTATTTTCAACAATAAAATATCTTTAAATATTTTTAATAAGTACTGAATTTATATTATTAAAAAGTTCTAATAAATAAATTACACTTTATACAATATAATAGGGCTGTTATTAATATTATCATTAAATAAATAAATACTTATATTTATATTTAGTAATGAATGAATTTTAAGACTAAATCAGTAAATTTTGTATTAAAGTCTCAAATGATGGAAGAAAGTGCAGAAGAGGCCGTAAAACGTGAGGAAATGATGCGCATGTACCAAGCGTGTAAAGAAGCTTTGAGAATTATTGGTGATGTATCAATGGCTACTGTTACCACACCCGTTCCACCACCAGTCAAGAATGATTGGCTTGCATCTAGTCTTGATAATCCAAGGTAGATTTGTTATAAATTATTTGTGAATACCTCTTACAGTTCTTATTCTATATTTATAATTGTTAAAGGTTGTCTCCTCCAAGCCCTGGTGGTGCTGGACGTAGAGGAGTACCTTCTAACCCAACACCTGCAAATGCTGCATCTAGAGCACCTCCACCACCTCCAGCTTCAGGAAGACCAGCTCCAGCAATACCCAACAGACCTGGGCCAGAACAGGGACGACAACCTCCTGCTCCACCCGGTAGGCCGGGTGGCCAGGGACTTCCTCCTCCTTTAATTCCTTCGTAAGTCAATTTTGGCATTTCATTGCTTTAAACATTTATCATTACAGCTCATAGAAATTCCCATAAATTAATTTAATATAATATAGTTCTGTTAATTATATGATGTTTATTAAAATTAGTAATTATTTAGTGCGTAGCTAACTACTGGCTTTACTAACAATTATTAGCTAGTTAGCTATGTACTTAATGATAGTACTCACTAACATGTAGTTAGTTTGAGCTACTAACATTTAGTGTAAAAGGCAGCAACGGCGACGGTGTGGTTTTTTTTTACATTTCAGACGCCGTTAATATGTATTGTCGAGCATGTCTTCAGAGGCCGATTAAATCTGCAACTTCATTAATAATAATCACTATATTCATAACCAACTAACCTATACACATTAAATTGAAGCCAGAGTAAGCTAAATTTGGTCCATTGTCTTATTTCTTTTAATTTGAGTGATTAATAATAGTGTTTTTATTATTTATTTGTTATAAAAAAAAAATATTTACTTATATATTATATTTGTTTTGTATTCGTTATGTTGGTTAATCTCATTGTCTAGGTTAGCACATCAGTATAATTAGGTAATTAGATGTTATTTACCTAGGTATGTTACCTAATATTTGTTAAATAATTCACACTTTGTAAGTCTTTAAGTATTAACTTTTATAATTTATAATTATTTCCTATATTAGGAATACTCACACAGTCACCCTTAAACAATTATCGTTGGTAGTGATTGTGAATTACGTATATAAAATATTATTCGACTATTTTAAGGTATATTGTCTACTATTTTATTTTTTTAGATAATGATTAACGAAATGTTAGACCATGTACATTGTTATTAATTTATTATAATTAAAACAATTTAAGAAGTGATATTAATATCTGGTTAGAAATTATTTAGTGTTTAAGCTCATCATTATATGTTTTCTAGTTGCATAGTCAAGAAAATGTTTTAGAATTTTCAGGTTGTTTTGATTTATACTTCACAAAAGTATAATTGAACCTTTTATTATGTTGAAATTGTTATTAATTTACTTCATTTTAGATATTTTCAAACATGAAAGTCGTTTTCATTATCATAAAACTAAATAGTAAATAAATAACTTCTCAATATTGTAATCTGAAAAATATCATAATATTGGTACTTTATGAATTTGGAAATATAATAACAAATAATTGATTATGAATACAACTTATAATATAATATAGGTAAACAAATCAATTTAAATTGCATTTTCAATGCATGAAATCACATTTTTCTTGGCTATGTAAAAAACTAGATACTAAAATAATTAGATAAACCAACTAATAACAACAAAATTTTATTTTTTCTAGACGTAGTTATAATTAAATGCACTTATATTAATGTTACTAAATTCAGCAATCAGCATATTATTCAACGCTTATAATCCAGTTAAAATTTATTCATATATATATATATTTATATATATATTTTATTTATATATATATTTTATTTTAATAAAAATTTATCAAAACAAATGCTTCTGCTGGTAATAATATTGGTGTCAGTTTTAAACTAATTTATTAATGTTATACCAATGGGTTTATGGTACAAATAGATTGTTGATATTTATTTAAACATTTTATTATATCTTATAAAAAATATTTATCTAAACTATAAGAAATATCTGTAATTATAAAATAATGGCTATGCGCGAGTTTTATATTCATATTATTATCATGGTATTGGCGATAATAGGCGAGGATCAATGCCACAAATACCGCAACGTGTACAACAAGCGGTCGGCCAAGCTGTGGCTCAAGTAGCTGTCAATGAGCTTACCAATGCTTTTGCCAACCGTTTCAAATAAGCTGTGTATTTCACTTGCTAGATGTATACATGGCATGGTGAGTTTATACCAAATGTATTCATGTCAATTTTAGTGTATTTTTTGTTAAATGTATTTCATTTGTCTTGCAATGCTTTTTGAAGCAACTAGTTCAAAAGTTTACAAACCAAAGACATCAAAATATTTATGGTTTTTGTCTTTTTTATTATATCTGTTTAATCTAATAAGAATAAGTATAACCTTAATCCTTATTATGTATGAAATATACTTATTATAATATTTCCTATGGACAATGTAAACAGTTAAAATTATTTTCAGTTTATACTTTTAAGTATTATACGTAACTGCCATTTTATTTATTTGGTTTAAAACCTGAAATTTGTTCACTCAATGTATTAAGACAAGTGAAACACATAATATAATATTTATTAATCATAGGTAGTTTTTATATCAGGAGTTAAAAAACAAAGTAAATGTATGCCAAAATTATTTTGGTTCTTTAATTTCAGCACGCGAAGAAAATGTCTAGACTTGATTTATCTTCTATTTAAGAAGCAGGTGAATGCCCAAAAAACAAGACAAAACATTTTTAATTTAAAAATTAAAATAAATAATTTATTTTAGATTTTATTATCCATCTCCTCTTAGGCTAATTAATTTAAAAATGTTTAAATATAGTCTAGATGTGATGTACGTATAAAATGTGATTCTTAGTAACTGAATGTTTACGCATAAACTCAATTTTTTTCTTTTGTTATGTACATAAAATAATAATATTAATTATTATAATATTATTACCGAAGGCCTCGTTATTTATTAATAATTTTTAAGACAAAGAGGTCCTGTTATTGTTATTATTATAATTTATTATCATTCCATTTATTAAATTTATCTATTTAATTTTAAGTGCAATTAGGGGTTTTCTGTTTTTTTTTTTCTAACATGAATCCCTATAAACAATCACATTTTAAGTATGTAATATGTATTATGTATCAGTTATTTTAATTATTGAGCGGCATTTATTTTTATAAAGTCGAAAAGGTTATATTTTTATTGTCTGTATACAAGAATGAAGCTATTTAAAATTAATATATTGTTAATTATTTAGTTACCAGAGTTCCTGAAGTTAAATACAGTGACTAGTGTAATCATAATAAATCATAACGAATGGAAATTAACATAGAGAAAAACAATTTTATTCAATGAAATGATATATTATACATTTGTTTGTTGATAAATTCCTCTTAGACGTGGCAAATTAATAATCTTAAAATTTATAAATATTTTCATTTAAAATAAAGAGAATATATTAAAATTAACTTAAGTATAACCTACCTAATTTGCAATTTTTGGCTTTGCACCACTAAATCCATAGTGTGACTACTTCACAATATAAAATTATATTGTTTCAAAAAGAGCAATAATTGGATGTTGTTTAAAATATAAAATTAAAACAAACTTATATTAGACATATTTTATGTCATCGTTATTGAAAAAAATTGTTAAGTCGTTTCAATTGTATTAGACAAGGAAAAAAAGACTTTGTAACTTTTATATAATAAGATAATCATTAAGTGTATGTTACAGAATAGGAATATTTAGGTTATATATTCTGATATAATTGTATTGTTAAGTCAATTACTTTTTTGATGAAATACGACAACTAGTTTTTTTTTGTGTTCCTAGTAATTTGATTGCTTTTTAATATTAAATTAATCGTAAGCAATTTTTGTGAGTGTGAGCTAAAACCACAGTCGTGCAATTCAGTGGTGTGCATAACGACATAATGTTATACTCATACCCGAGGTATGAGTACCTACCCAACCCTAACGTATATAATTTTATCATCAATACTTTTTTATAACACGGTCAATACAATACATTTTGTTTGAATACACTTTTTAAAATACTGCTGTCATCTCTTGCTTCATAATAAAACCGAACAATTGTGACTGACCTATACTTGTTACACTTAATTGTAAATGAGCTTACTTACGGTACTGTACCGTCACCTTGCGAGTAACCATAAATTCGACGGCAGAGGATCGGTTTGTACAGTGTCATTAATGTTTAGAAGTTTCAAACTATGTTATCGATATTCGGCGACTCGGGATCATTATATTTAATGTACCTTTATTCGCAATAACTATAATGTTATAGTGGTTACTAGGCATTGCCCTACAGCTTATAGCTTACCATACCATACCATACCATACCATACCGCGTTACATTATCGAGTGACCATGTGTTTTAGCTCCGACTCAAAACGATTGGCTTTAATATTATGTAATAATAATAACGCTCATTAAATATTAATCATTTACTCTACCATAAATTTAAATTTAAATAAAAAAAATAATATTGTTATCTCCGAATATTATATATATATACAAGACACTTGCAAAAAAAAATGATGTACCTTAGACAAACGTGTCGGATTGTAGCAATAAACGAAAAAAAGAAAAATTGTACGTTATGCGCATTATACAATATTATTATTAACAAAAAAAATTGTAGTGTAATGTATTAATCAAGCACAGAAAACAAAGAAAGGCTTTTTTTATTCACCAATTATTGTGAATATAACATAATATTATTTAAAAAAAAACAATTGAATTAATTATACGATATTGTTATTAAAAATAACCAATAAAAAAAAAAAATAAAAAAAGACTTATTGCGATTTTTCGGGTTAGGCCATCCGGCCTATACTCGCTACAGTAACCTATGTATAAATACAGTGTTTTCAACAATAACGGTAATACTTAATATTTCAAACGCAGACTTTGAATTTTATTCGGTTTTTTTCTAATACAACTATTTCTCCACACACGGGTGGCAGAACCAATTTTTTTTCAAATGAACTTAACTTTTTTTTGGTTGCAATTGAATTACCTACCTAAATTATATTAATCATTAATTAAGTTTTTTTTATCCTAAATTTGACTGATGGAGCCAGTTAAAGTTTCAACTAATCATTTAAAATTGGATTGAAATTCGTAAAATCGTATAGGTACTGTTAGAAAAATTCCATTAACATACATTCATAAATATTGTGCATAAATCTAAAGTGTAACTAATTTGGTTTTGTTGCGATTACAAAAATGGTTAGAAATAAATCTTATGCGTAGTTACAAAGGTCAATCTTTTGAAATATTTCGTTTTACCGCTACCGTTGTTAATATAGATATTTTATTTTGAGATACCTATTTTCATTATTCTTTCCATTTCATCTTTCTTTCTTACTAACATCCCAATACCTACGCCGTTTTCACACGTCATCGCTCATTACAATAACAATAAGTAAGAATAATTATTATTATTCTAATATTAACACTGTTATTCGCTTTTTGCACGCTACACATATGGGTATATAATTGCATTCGCCTCAGGTCGCGCTCTCATAGCCTCAAACGATGGTGTAGGTGCTACTGTACTTGATACGTATAATAATATGATGGGCCTGCCGTTTATACGCGTTGTCTAATCAAAAGTTATTGGCTGTTAAAATATTTAATATCCTTAAAAGTAGGTTACTTTTGAACCCATATAGACAAATAGTGTCTCCAGCGTTACTTCCACTTTTGGAAGTTTCCGGATATCCCCGATTATTATTAACTAGAAATTATTACAACTAATGAAGTAACATAATATACAGTTTACTAGTAATAGGTACTATCAGCCTCGATGCTTTTTGATTAGACCTCGTGTATAATATATAGATGAGATACCTAAGAACCGGGAATTTTGGTCAGCTTTTAAATTTTTGCTTATATTAAAATAAAATCCAAATTTGTTACTTGAAGAAAGTGCTTTTGTTTGTTGAATCAACAAATCTCGAGATCCGTTGTGCTCATCGTAACATATCGGTGTATAGTATTTCCTCCTAGTGAAGGGCACTCTCACCCATCAGGACTCCACGGGAATATGACCACTAGGGAATGGACTTTAATGTCCCAAAATTCTAAAAATGCATTTATAGTATAAAAACACTAAAAATACACTTAAAAAAATTTTTATTTTGGTTATACGATAAAATTATCTATTATTTAATAATTAATGTTCTATAAAAATGGGCTGACCCGTATTGAATTCTTAAAATTGACATCTGTATGTAATCGATCGTCGTAAAAGTCAAGTAACTGCGTGTTAAACTGCAAGTATAAAAAAATACATATTCTAATACTAAGAATATGTGATTTTTGTTTTGTTGCATCCCTAGAAATATATTAAAAATTTAAAAAAAATGTGCAAAAAATAATTCGTCAGAATTATTGCAATAAACTATGCACTTGAAACATATTTGCAGATTGAAAAGCATCATCGTCAGGCAATCCAAAAAAGATACAAATACATTGAAATCTGTACCCTATGTTACCATGACCAACACCACTCAGCACTACCTTTTAGATGGCTTAATCGTAAATTTGATTCAAGCCATGCTCAAAATAAAATCTTGTGTCCTCAGTACATGTGCTACTGACCGCTAAAAAATGTTCATCTCTTCAACGCATTTTTGTTAACTTTTAATTTTTTAATCACATTTTGTTTTGTTTTATGCAATTTATCATTTTTATTATTTTTGTTTTTAGGCGTCCTGTTAATTTAGTAGCCGCTCCGCGTATGCAAAATCGACTGCACTTTCAACGGAATTAATAATGTAATAATATTATTGTTCGTACATCGATTTGCTCTTCCCCCTCGGCTTTTCGTCGTTGAGTTACCAACGTGTACCTACTACTGTTGATTATTATTATCATCATTCTTATTATTATTATTATTATTATTATCATTTTTATATCCTGTTTGTTTTCTCCCTACATCAACACCAATAATAATATAATTTTATTATTTCTCGGAGAAGACAGGATGCGACTGCCTTATATCATAATATATTTTATTATATTATACCAATGATATATTATATTATTGTGTCGTGAAAAAGAAAATTGCAATAACGAACGAAATCGTATTTCCCATTTCCGGTTCCTACGTATATTGTACAACCTCCTATATATTATTATATTATAATTATTGTTATGCTCACATATGACATATTTATGTTTATTATCTGATCACGACGATGACGACGAACGTGTTTGTGTGTTCTTACAATGTATTCTCCTGTATACACACACACCTACGGTTTTCACGGATTCGAGACGATCGTCGTGCACTCACAAATGTGTACATACATTATACATTATGCGTACGTGAAGAGTTTATACTTTTTATATTTTGCTTTTTAATATTGATATTAAATATATATACTGTAAAAAACCATTTTTATTATATTTATGTCGACATTTTTTACCGTTATATACTTACATGTTATAAATGTTTTTTTTTTATTATTATTTTTTTATTTTATTTATATACAACCCCAATTTCTCTAACTCCATCCGCCGACTAAGCAGTTGGTACGATGTTTATGTACTTTTTTGTTAACCTATCGATCTTCTTAAAAATCGTAAAAAATAGAGACTGTAATAAACTAGTGTATTAGGAGGTATACATTAATGATTTCAATAATATGTATGTAAATTAATTCGAAGTGCATAGTTCATGCAGTCGTTGTTCAAACGGAAGATACTAAAAACGATAATAATACGGGGACGCTGATGGCACACATGAAATAGGTACCTGTAGCCTATAGTTACGAACACTACGAAGAATGCCTGCACAACAGACTGTTGAAACCACAGTTGCCTATTTTATTCCGTTATCACGACATGGTTAATAATTATTATTCTTATAGAATAAAATTCAAATAAATGTTTTAATCAGCACGTACGCAGGGGGGAGGGGTGTTTTGGGTGTTCAACCCTCCCGTCCATGAAATGTTTAGGGTTTTTATATAATATCATGTTTATTAAAAAAATATATATATACAAACACAATTTTTTTTCGAATTACTGATTTTCAAGGACACCCTCTTTTCTGCGTACGTCCCTGTTTTTAACCATAACAGAAAATAAAAATTTGCAATGTTGGATTTAAACAAATAATACTATATTAAACATACAGTATTTGTCATGTACATATTTTATACTCGTATAAATAATATACGCGCTATAACTTTTTATAATTATTTTAATAATAGCATAATTTGTATACTACTATAGGTAGGTACATAATAACTACGGTATAGGTATAGATAATAGTTATAATTTTTTATACCGCGTTTAAACATGAAGAACATATTATAACAACATGTGTTTTGAACCTTAAATGCTACTTTTAAACTTACAGACCACGAATAGTCGAATCTCCGCATACCGATTTATGCGTTTATAGCTTTTGATTAAAATAAAAAAAAACTTATACATTATTGTTTTGCGGTCATCGAGTATCAGTGGTTTTACACTTGACCACCGTTCGCGATGTTTTTAAGTATAGGTTGGCGTCGAGTTATTATTAAACGTGCGTTTGCCGCTGGTCCTAAAGCGATGACCGTCGGACGATAAAAAAAAATTAATTGAAATAATAAAGTCTTGGCCGAGTTGCTATAATAATAATAATATATTATCTCAGACGCTCGTATACACCACTGATGCACGATGACGTGACGGTAATACATTTTTTCACGTACATACTTTGAATTAAGTGGCGCGAATGTGAAAGATTCTCGTTTGTGGGTTCAAGCCCTCCATGGCTCCACTCCCATCCCCGAGTGATTTATTTGCCTATTATTATTTTTACCACCTACACTTGATATAGCGAGTACATATTATTATTTAATTTCACGTGTCTTCGCCGGATGCCTTTATTTTGTCATGTAAAATCATTTTTTCACCCAAGACAAGAGTAAAATTTCTCTACGCCCCCTTTTTAACGGAATCATTTGAATTTCTGTAAGATAGTGATTGTTGAAATAAAAAAAATATTGATCAGCTGCTTGAAAAAAACAGGAATAATTATATAAGTTGTAATGCTCATACAATCATACGCATCGCATACGAACAGAAAAAACAGTAAAAGTGATAACAACTGGCCCAATCTATTGTGTAGTAAAATGTTGTACCTACTCTCTATCGTCCTCCTGCCTCATATAGGCTCTACTATGGGGCTAAAATTCCGGGGGTCTACAGCTCATCTGACAAAACTATTTATTTAAAATAACCCATAGGAGGCTTGTATCTAAAGAGATAGTTTTTATTTTTGGGGGGAGGGGCTAAATCGTTGGTAAGGTGTTAAGCTCCCTTGCCCTCTTAGTAGCGCCACTGCCTCCTGTCTATTTACATAGATAATGATATTTTATGTACAGTATACATTTAATGTATATAACTAATGATACGTAACTCAATACCTATTATAGTACCTACCTAAGATATTTAATCAAGTAATTTTGTTAAGTGTCTTATTTTATACATAGGTGGCTAATGAATGATGCTTGCAACGATTTAATAGAGATAAAAGTGTGTTTAACATTTTAATTAAAATGAAAATGAAAAATCCAAAATGTATCAGGCTAGTGGCTAGTATAGGTACGTATGTAAGTATGTTATTATCTAGTAATACTTATAAAATTATGTATAATGTATTGAATTACGGTCTCGTGCAGGTAGGCAATTTATAAGAGGTATAATTTGGTGCGTCTGCGGGTAGTACCTACCTACCTGTCTACGTATAATGCAAATGTCATCTGCATAATATAGGTACCTATATGGCTGTATATTATCAATTATGCATATGTTATTAGGTATTCGGAAGCCACGGAATTTACCGGTGTACTCGTGTACTTTGGTTTTTAGTGTATCTCAGTTTCCGTGCATGTCAGTGTGGTGCAGGGTGCACCTATAGTTTTGTGCAAAAATCTGACTGTGTTGGATCGTATTTGTAATGTATTGTTTGGTGTATTTCGATTCACTTATAACAACTTCACGAGCTAATCAGTTTAAGTGTACCTTTATCCACGAAAATGGGCAATTTCAAAGAATGACATATTTTGTTATTATTGTTAGTAAGTATACCTAGATAGGTACCTACCTATTATAGTAGGTAGTTAATATGGTATGTGTAGGTATAGGTAATCAACAAAACTGTTTATTCAGCGTCGCTTATCGGAATTTGTTCAAACTTTTCATTAAACCTTCGTGGTGTCAGCTCTAAGAAAAATGTATAAAATGTTCGTCAAAATCATTATACAGTCATTTTGAGTCTGACTGATAATTAAAAAGATGGAAGAGCAAAAAAATAAACATCATCGTGTACGCATATATGAATTGAAGATTGAACAATCGAAAACAATTGGTAGGCATCAAATTATAAATTATGTATTTAGGTATAAAAAAAGTGTATAATTTCACGTATTTACATTATTAAAGGCATTATTGGACAATGCGTCAAAAAAGAGAATTGCAGTCCTATGTTACCCATCATCGGTTGGTACCTACCTATCTATTGCCTATATATATTTTTATTTTTTTAGTACTTTCTACTTTTGAGGAGTACCTATACAGGGTGACTCACTAGGCATGCTTATCCCCTTATTTATTTATTCAAATTTTGATTTTTGGAATTTTTGAATACCTAATCATAGACCATATTTTAAAATTCTTGAATCTTTTTGTACCACTTGTTGAATGTCCTTTGACGATACAAACTTCTGTTTTTCAAATGAGAACCCCCTTTTTTTACAATAAATTATTTAGTGGATAATTTTTTTAAAAATTCTGATTTACCTACCAATTCGAAATTCGATTGCTTAGTTTCTTAGTTATTAAGGGCCCTTTCACATGGACGCGTATCATACGCGTCCATGTGAAACGGGCCTAAAATGTTTGTATTAATGATCATAATTCTTAAAAATGGTTTTACATATATATAAAATAGACGTAAATTGAAAAAATAAAAAAAACTTGAGGAAATATTAGCGTACATTGTAATTATTTAATTCAATTTAACTTAAGGGAGGCGAAGCCCTCCATATTCCCTTACAATCAATTATCAAACAAATAAGTAATTACCTACTAATTAGTAATTAATATTTAGTAATTACAATATATTCGAGTAGATAGGTACCTATATGTCAGTAATGACCATTTATATAAGCGATTATAAATATTAAATAAATATTTTTGAATAATTAATAAGCAGTAACTTATATTCACACTAAAAATAATATTAAATAGGTAGTTAAATGTAGGTAGGTACCTATCTACCTATATTATTTTTGTTTAAATTACAGTTAAATTATATTCCACGGATGCTTTGAAGTAATCGTCTTAATAATAAAAAGTAAAATAACACATCAAATTGAATTTGAATACCTAGGTATCGTATTAAATTCAATTTTTACAAATAATGCTATAAAATAAGTATTTTGTGAAAAAGAACGTATCTATATAGGTATCACCCCTCATAATTCATTGTAGTGAAAATAATTTGTAGTCATGCTCTTAGAATAAAAAAAAATAGTTAAGAAGATCTGTTTCCCTGCATGCCCCACCCCCTACTAATTCAAGAACCAGATACCCAATATAATATATATATAAATATTTAAGATGATGGATAAGATATATCTCAATTCTCAAAAGAAAAGGTATGTAATAACACGCACTCATGGACCAAACAAGACATCCGTTTTTGTGGCCAAAATCGAGTTTAAATTTAGACAGAAACGTAATACAAAAATTGCACGCCTTCCTCCGGCAACGACGTTTTTCAGTTTAATTCGCCTCTTCGTCTTATTTTTCTTTTGACATTTGATAATGTTTATTTAGTGGATTCATCAACTAACCCTGGCAAGGATTTAAAATTCGATTTTTGGAGTGATTGGCTTTATTATTTGCTTATCAACGAACAGTATTAAAACATTAGGTACAGTATTAAACGACAATTATCGTCAAACACAGCTACCAGATTTACAACCAATCACCTACGTGCCTATTGTCTTACTATAGGTAGTAATAAATTATTGACTTACATACAGCTTTAAAAGTAGGACGTAGGTAGTATAGCAAAGTTGGACAAATACCTACCTAACCGTTCTTTTTAACTTGTTAAGTTGAGAAGTAGAGTAAATATAGGAAAAAAATAAGTTATGTTAAAATTTACCACCTATTATAGCTTTCTAACTTTGTTAAATTAAAAAATTCAAAGATAAAATTCAAAATTTTCTATTTAGTATTTAGTAACAAAATAGAAAATAGTATATTGCCTCAAAAGATAAATTTCGATATTTTTTCACCAAGCTCGGAGCCAAATAACAGACATACTGCTATAGTTGAATCAGCCAGTCATTTTTTAACCATAATATATATATTATAGTTGTGTTATAGATATTCTAAAATTTTGAACTTGGGTACTATAAATTATATCTGTATAAATTATAATTAAATATTTGGGATATTTTATAGGTGTACATAGGTATATCATATATGCACAGCAAAATGATTTCTTACTTAAATCGTTAAAAATTAAAAAAAAAAAATTGGATTTCAAATGTCTATAAATAACACTAAAGAATTATTCAGTAATTTGTTTTTTAGTTTTCCTAGATTATCGCAATAAGTACAGAATTTTCCTCCCCCTTTTTGATAACCTAAAGTATCAGTTAGATCCAATTTTCTAATAAACCACCTTTGAGGTTGGCAATACATTTGACGCACCCCAATTAAAATCTAATATTAAAATGAACTTTGCGTTTTAAATTTTTAATCAGTTATATTTTAGGCACGAAAAATCTATGTAGGTATACAATACAATGTTGAAAAAAGTGTATTGTTACCTACTTCACTAATTATGAATTTAAAAGCTGATTGGCGGAGGACTAAGTCAAATAAGGTAGGTCACCCGTCTATACCTATACTTATACATTTATAATAATAAAATGGCTAAATCTATCGTTGTTATTATACACCGCGGAAATCGTCGTCGTCATAATTATTATACGTAGTCGAGACTGGGTCGTATAATATTATGTTGTTTTATTTATTTATAAGACGCTCCATAAAACTGTTCTAATTTTATCTATATATTTTGCCCTTATTATGATTCATGTCGCTTGGCCAATAATTTCGTCACTGTATACTATTATTATGTTTACGGGAGACAAGTCGTCGTACAAAACATGTAATAATGAATTTGAGTGAGATACCTATATCTAGTACCTAATTTTGTTTTGATTTTCTTACACTTTTGCAGAATTCAAATGACATGGTATAAAGTTTAATCGGTTTTTGTTTATTTTGATAAATAAAAAATAAATTAAAAAAAAAAACTTTTAGTGAGAAAACCATTAAATGGGGGTACCTAATAAAATTATGAACTATTAATTTTTATGATAGACTATTATAAAATCCCTCTCACATATCATATTTTAGTGAAGTGCTTAAATTAGTTAAATATAATTCTACACTGACAGGTAAAACAGATCTCCTTTGCGTCCCTTTAAATGTTTATTAGTCCAATCTCATTGCGGTGAGGTTATCATACTTTCGATGTGTTGACAATGCACCAGTCATTATACTGAACTATTCATATAATATAGTTTCAATGAAAATTATTAATATTTATACGTACCTCCTTTTTTGGGTAAAATGTAGAAGAAATTACAAATCAAAATTTTTAACTAGGTATGTTTCTGGTGCAAATGACCAACTATTGTTTTTTCTTCAATATCTGATATCACTGATATCATATCAGTATTTTCCCGACTTTCAAACGGACTCACTGCTTCCATGGTATTAATGTATTATAGATCCCCAATAATGTGACATTAAATCGAACTGGTGAGCTAAAACCAGATGGGTCCCGGGTTCTCAACCCAGTTAAAAAAAATATCTAAAATCCCCAAAATATTAAATATCGATTAAATTTTGTTGTTTGGTTTTATCCGTTTTCGAATAAGGTCAGCGCCATTGCAAACTAGATAATAGTGTGATTTCTTCAACGTCGCGTGTCCGAAGATAAAAAACATTAAAACGCTGTAAGATATTTTCGATGATTTGTACGTTTTAAAAATTTAAATTTTTTTTTTGTTTTACCTAGATCATAGGGAAAAAATGCAACTTTTTCTCGCTGCGAATAACAGAAAATTTGTGACGTTCGTGTGCTCGAAAACAGTCGGTGGTCGTAAAGAATTTGAGAGTGGAACGACAGAACTAAAATATTTTGGCGTGAGTAGTTTTGTCTATCAACGCCGCGAGCCGTGAGGACGGTGTCGTCGCCTCCATAATAGTACCTACCTACATTATATTTCGACTGATGGTCATTTTTATTGGACACGCTAGTATTTATAGATGTAAAAAACAACGCTGTCTCACAAATATTGAACAAAAATTTAATATAGTCATTGACGACGTGATCGTATGAGAATATCGGACAGTACCTATAGACATTTTTTATTAGACATCATATTTATTATTAACCCCACTTCGGCCCTTCATTATAGAACAAAGTCCAAAAACAAAATCTAATTTATTGTTATTAGATATGTATAAGCGGTACTTAGGCTTATCTTATTTTGTAATTCTTAATATTAACTATTATAAACAAAAATGATATATTGTATAGAACGACGCATTTTTAAACTATAATATGTGGAGCAGTGGTGGCCTAAACTATTTTGCCAATGAGACAAAAAAATTGCAGTTGCACCCGCACATATTATAGGTAGTTGTATACAGTTTGTAGTAATAACATACATATATGGCATTCACATAATATTTTGTTCCGTTCGGATTACTTTTTATAAAATATTATTATAAATCATAATATTCCAGATCGGAGCGGCGAAGACGAAATAACGTTCCCTCGGCGGCGGTGCATTGAACTCTACAATATTTTATATGGCGCGAGTTTCTCCGGAAGAATCAATATTTACTTATATTTTTTTTCTACTCTTTCAGGGGGGTTATCTAAAATATACAATTTATAATAATTTACTTGAATGTGCGAACCCGAAACAATCTTCAGAGCGTGGTGGTGGTTTACTTTTATGCGTTTAACCCTCCCCCCCGGGTCGTAAAACAATATAATAATAACAAATAACAATAATAGGTAAGCATATAATAATACATTTGTATAAATTATTGAACAAGAAATAATTCACCATATACCATGGTCCATAATATTATTTAATTAAAATAATAAATAAATATAGATTAATATAGATTATTAAAATTAAAATTAAAAAGCCATTGTATACGAAGTAAAAATTATCATAGAACTGATGGATGCTCTAAAGCAGCGTTTATCAACCTGTGGTACGCGTACCACTAGTGGTACGCAGAAAGCTCGTAGGTGGTACGCTGGGAAATTGTCACTTTATAAAAAACATGGAATGGACCACAATATTATTCACAATATATTATATTACCTGTTTTTTTTTGATATTAAACAATAATATAAATAACAATATTTGTACATATTTCATTTTATTTTTATGAATCAAATGCTTATATTATCATAATTTTGTAGTTCCTATAAAATTAATTTCGATACAATATGTAAAATAACGTATTCAGTTTCTATTCATTTTTGATTAGCAAAAAAAAAAACGTTATTTCTCCAAGTGATATATGAAAAATGTCAAACTGTGTAGGTGGTATGTGGATATAAAAAGGTTGAAAACCACAGCTCTAAAGTCTAGCTATAACATTATTACAAAGGATATCCTATACATATTCCATATTCCATATTACTGACTGTGCGTGTTATTTTGCATATTAATTCGACAGTGATAATGCTCTCAATGTAAGCAGTCACATATAAAGTGGTATGGATGGTTTCAACATTTGATTTGCTCGGAGACGAAGTTTTAAGGCAGATCTTGATCCGGGCATGAGATTTTAAGAAAAAAATATAATTTAGTACTAACTGGTATTTTCATAGGTATTTAATCTACAACTGGTAGTTATGACAGTAAATTAAGTTATCGTGGTTTGTGAAGGCGACTTGCCTCTGAACAATTATTTCAAGTTCACTAAACGCGTTGTCCGTTACTTCAGGATTACGAGCCGAGAGAGCGGTGCATCAAGATAAGCTGCACATCGTTTCACCAACATATTCACAGGTTCGATAGAGGTAAGCAATTATACATACACTTAGATTACCAACATAGGCAACATTGATAAATAATAAGAAGGTAATGCGCTAGAATCGTAATAATTGTAAATCATAGTTAAATATACATTTATGTATAATATAGGTACGATAATATTTATAATTTAATCTAGTTACATCATAGAGTAAGAATATACAGTATAAGTTACATATATTATAAGCGAAATATAATATTATGTCCAACTAAAAGCAGTGCCGTCTTGGGCGATCCTCTTCCTTTCCTATAGCCAACCTAAATACGTTTCTGCGCGCAATGCTTATTGCTATAATGTATTATAATTTATATTAAGGTAATAGTATCAAAATGACTGTTTTCTAGTTATTTTATAGTGGCTATAGTATAGGTATCGATCGTTACGCAAGCGTAGAAGTGGTCTACAGCACTGCACAATTACGACAGCATGCTATAGTATACGTTTATACATTAGTTTATACATTTGTAAATGTGTTTCTATACTTACGTCTTACCTTAAGACTAAAGCCAATTTTAAGAACCCATTTTTACTCTCGGGAGGTGGATAACCGATTTGACACTGACAATACGCGTTATACATGTTTATATAATGACATAATAGCAAACTGAAATATCTAACGAAATGAGAATTTCGGGGGTTGTCATCATCAGGGTCTTGAAAAAAAAAATTGTCACAGTAATTTTCGTGTGGCATTACCTTATAGGTACAACAAGTAAACACGGGTACATAATATATTATTATATTATTATACAACGAAGCGTATCGCAGAAAGCGACGGCCGCGGCAAACTCGAAATACCTGCAGCTGCGAGCCAAAAACAAAAAAAAAATACATTTTTATTTTAAGAAAACTATAATTGTGTTGTTTGTTTTATTTTTGTGATGAAGCGATCGGTTCGCACGGTTTTTAAAAACAAATTAAATGTTAAAACAATACATCTGGGTATCCACTATATCCAGTCATCCACAGTAGAAACGCGAATTCAACACTTATTCTGTATATATCTGGAGTAGAACTGTAGACTGCGTAGTGTAAGTGTGGACTAGTTAATACTTGATAACATGGAGGCGAAAATATAGTTGACGAGTGCACGAGTTTACTGTACTATAATACTATATTGTATAATATATATATAACAATTAACAGTATAGGAACCTATACTATGACAGG
>NC_042495.1:97115764-97120282 GCF_005508785.2 Acyrthosiphon pisum | reverse complement strand
AAGGACTTAATTTTGATTTTTTGGGTGGGTCATGACCCCCATGACCCCCCCCCACTAGATCCGCGCCTGTACTATGATAAGAGCACAGGAAACTTAGATTTGGAAATCGGAGAACGAGATCATGACATACTATGCAAACTGTCGGCACGATAATCAGATGATCAATAGAGGTGATCTATCTGACCCTGCTGCAGAGAGGTTGGTTGTTTTCATTTGCGTTTTTTTTTTTTTTGGGGGGGGGAGTCGTTATTTTTTTTAACTCCCTGCAAAAAGCCTCGAATTATAGTCGATACAACCAATGGGTAGATATTAGCGGTTGAGGGAGTGCGAAAAATCGGATCGAAGATTTCGTGGGGCCGTACGCAAAAGTGTACGCAAAAGTCCTCGTAAGCGCCTCCGCCCTGCAGCGTCCGTCCGGAAGGCGATCGAAACGCTCCGCCGCCGCCGCCACATTCTTGGCGCTCGTCGCGGAAGCTAACAATAGATCTTTGCGACGGCGGCGGCCTAAATCTCCCGCACACGACAAGACGCGGCCATATACCGTATTTTTTCTAAATATTGTTGTCCGCATAATATTTTATAAAATTTACATAATATGTATATTGTATATATATATATATTATATTTACATATGTATCGCTTGGTTGAGTACACATAATATTATAGTAGCATTATACCTAATATTATATGCAATTACGGCGTTTTACCCGATATATTATATGAGTACATTTTCGACACTGAATTTATAGCATTTCACATATACTTAGTAGCTATAACTGCTAATCGTCGTTTAAGGGCAGTTTTGTTTTTACAGTTTTTGACTCGTCTGCCAAAACCGTACCGTGCGGACAATAACATACAGATAGGTTATCACTTATCGCACTGAAGTGGTATAATAGTCTTAAATCTAGAACAACATTAACGCATAGACATGATATTTTATCACACTAACGTCATAAATCGTGGGCGTCCGCGCGGTATGAAAGATACAGTAGTCACTAATAGTTGTATTTCAGAGAGAATAGGTCGTTAAAAAAAACTTATGCAAAATGCACGTATCTATATAAAATATTTAAAAAGTTTCATTAGCCTCATTTTTGTGTTTATTAGTTATATAGAGTATGGTAGGTATACAATTTAAGCCAGTTTAAATAATAATAATATAACGATGACACAATTTTGGCCAAGGTTGACACGATTTTTCCCCACTCATGTGTAACATATTTATAAATAATAGATATTTCGGGATATTTGCTCGTCCTTCCGAGTAGACATTTTGATTGTTTGTATTTTTCAGTTTGTCGTGGGTCGCCGCGCTGTTCGTCGTATAGTGGTCGGGATAAAGCTCCCCCCAATCAGAATTCACAGCAGTATAATTAACGAATTTACTATATTTACGTACATAGTTAATATGGTTTTTTTTAAAAAAATCAATCATTCAAAAATCAAAATCAAAGATTATTTTTAGCATTTAGGGACGGCTTCGACTGCTGTCGTTTGCGTTTGTTTAAATTGTTTGATCACATATCATTATAGTTACTTAGGCTTTAAATTATATTATAATAAACCATGTATAGGCTTACAGTTATCTGTTATGTAATATTACATTCAATTCAAAGGTGGCTTTGTATTGGTGGGAGGAGGGAAAGGGCGAACCAATAATGAAAAAATTCGAGTTTTTGACTAGTTTAAATTGTTTAAACTGTGCGGTTTTTTTTTTTAATATTAATGCATTTTTTGATTTTGTATTAATAATGTGCTTGTGCCTAGAAGTATATAACTGGAAGTCTGCAACTGTTTGTTCAATTGTTCGACACGGTTTATGATGCATTACATTGTATAGTGTCCATATCAACTTTGAGCAAGTTGATCCCTTATTTTAGGACGGGGAGAGACTACGCGTGTACCTATATTAGCAAAATTCTCTTCATACCCATCACTGACGCGTACCTTATAGTCCTACATTCCTACAATTAACAACACAACATACATATATCATTATATTACCTATACCTGTGCACGATGGATAATATTATTATGTATTATAAATTATAATATTATGGTATAATGCATCGTGTACTACGTCATATATCGCAATATCGCATATATGCCGAGCGTAACGCACTATATAATTGTCAGCGTACCGGTCGTTGCCAATAACGCGGGCGTTTAAAAATAAACGGGCGCGAAAAACCGTGTCAACTGTGATCGCGTTACCGGGTAACTCGTGTACATAATACGACCGCGTCCACCGACGCTCGATCGTGAAAATGTCAATGGGTCAGACCTATATACGAAATAATATTATTAGAAGGCACGTTGTGTCATAATATGGTAGGTATATACACCTATAAACCTATAAAACTACGGCTAATAAATTATATTATAATATTATTATTATTATTATATATTAGTGCGTTATTATTATCATTATCGAACATCATCGTGCGGTCGTCGACGAATGACGATTGTAATAATAATTATTGTACATCGGGATCGGATATATGCTATAACACTAGCCGCACACACAGGGATGGCTCCGAAAGGGTGGTGGGCGACCCCCTTCCAAGAACGTATTTCTAAAAAATTGTAAATTGTTACAAACAAAATTACAAAACAAAAAACAACACAATTTTTTTTTAATAATATTAATTATTAGTATATTTTTCTGAAAATTATGACTTAGCCCCCCCCCCTAACCATGTCTCTGGAGCTTCCCCTGTGCAGTGAGCACGCGAGGATCGTAGTATATAATAATAGCCCGACTTGCGCAATCGAGTTTCCAGGCATACATTAATTTGTAAGTTGTAACGACTACCTATCAAGTATCGAATACTATCGATGTTATTATATATATTTATATAGCATGTTATTATATTGACCTACGACTCAAACGAGGAGCTACAACTTTTTAACGTTTCGGAGAGAGGGGGCTACAATAATTAAAAGTTAAAACTAAAAAATATTTCTCATAATTTATTTGACAACAAATTTTTCAACTTTTATATATTACTATATAGTATATACTATCACATATTAACATATAACATAATATATACATAACAGTCAACAGAGGTCTTTAATCAGATTATATACGTAATTATAGGTATTCATTTTTAGCCATCGATTTTGCATGCGTCTCGTTGAAAGAAACAATAGCGTTAACATAATATATACCTAATCTATAACGTATGCCTACTAGTTAGTAAATGCATAACCTGACTTCACCGTGAAAAAATTAACAAATTAAAAAAATTGTTCTATAATGGCGTATCTCGGTTTTAGTGTCGTAGGTACCTCAGACCTCAGTTCACAGGCAAATCGGCGTCGGTAACCTAGCTTTGTATAGGTACTAATTCAACCAAGATGGGCAAATCGCTTGTGGTCAGTGGTCACGAAGGTTCTTAAAAGTATATAATATTATGTAATTTACTCGAATATTAGGTTTTTTTTTCCCAGTTTGAACTGACAGCAGAGAAGGGTCTGTTTGTACAATACTACTCCTTTACTGCCATCGTTTATTGATGAATAACATTTTGATCACACAATAAATAACATACGAATATACATGATACAAATAAGTAACATCAGGAAATTGTCGATTGTGCTTTGTCACCTAGTAGTTCGGATATTAAATTGACAGTTCCTCCAAAGGTCAACATATTATATTATTATACTTTGGTTATAGTAAAATTATGTGGAGGTTAAATAATATCTTCGAACAAAAAATAGTTGAGCCATAACTTTTTATGTATGGGAATTTATTGAGTTTTTATTTTATTAGTTTATTCCTAATTATAAATTATCGTCAACTATATAAACCAAGTATAGACAGCTGTATTGAGATATGGCATATTATCAGTTTACAGTTACCACACAGATACTATTAAAAGGACGTAACAGTGGTATTTATTATGTCTCCGTCTTACAAGTGCGTAACATACCAAATTTACGCTCAGCAAAACACGTGTAGCTTCGTTATTTTAAAAATTAGAGTGAATCGACCTATTATGAAACTTGATGGTAAGAATATTATCTGTGTCTGAATGTTGGTTTTTTACAATAGTTCAATTTTTTAGCAAGTTATGCGTATATAATAAACCGAAAATTAAAAATGCTCATAACTCACTTAAAAACTGAATTATCGTAAGAAACCAACGTTCAAATACAGATAATATTCTTACCATCAATTTTCATAATAGGGTAAATTCACTTTAATGTTTAAACTAACGAAGCTACAAGTGTCCTGGTGAGCGTAGATCTGCTACGTTACGCACTGATAAGACGGAGACAACAAATGCTAGTGTTACACGAACGCTTCCCCGCAGTAAGGCATTTGGGCTGGCTTATCATAAAATAACGTTATCATATTCTTATCATTAGAATTTCAAATTAAAGTTTTTTATTTTGTACGTCATTCTGCAGTAGTGATGGGTACTTTCAATTCATTTCAGTGAACTAATTCATGTGATTCAGCTCATTAAAATGAATCGATTCACTGAATCAATTCAATGATTC
>NC_042495.1:97036536-97114479 GCF_005508785.2 Acyrthosiphon pisum | reverse complement strand
TAACTTCCATTCTTGTAAAAAAAAACAACTTCATTTTTCTAATAATTAATATTTAATAAAGTAATTGTATTTTAAATTAATATTGTAATTAATATTGTATTTCTTACCTAATTTAATATTTATGATTATTTTACAATTTGAAATTCTATTGATAAGAATATGATAACGTTATTTTATGATAGGCCAGCCAAATGCCTTACTGCGGTGAAGCGCTCGTAGTGTTACGTCCTCTTAAGTAAGAAGATTAATTAAGTCATTAGGACAATATGTCAGTTAATTATTAAAATTAGTTATATAATAACATTGAAACCAAATACATTTAATACCATAAATATTTATATTTACATAAGATGAAGATTCGTAAAATGCATTTTAAATTACGTAAATTTTAAATAGGTAGATAGGCGCTTATAGTTTATACTATACATAGATAATAATAAATACTACTTGATTTTTATTTCAATGTTTTATCTGTTGTAATTTTATTAAATTGCCCTTTTGCCGTGCTTTTTAGGGTTCCGTACGGTAAAACGGGACCCTATTACTAAGGCTCCGCTCCGTCCGTCCGTTTGTCACCAGACTGTATCTCATGAACCATGAAAGTTAGAAAGTTGAAATTTTCACAGATTATGTATTTCTGTTGTCGCTATAACAACAAATACTAAAAATCCTAGAATAAATAATATAAGCAGTGTTGCCAACATGTTTATGGCTGATGATGGTACGGAACCCTTCGTGCGCGAGTCCGACTCGCACTTGGCCGGTTTTTTAATAAATATCACGAATAATATTGTTAATATTGCTCATTGTTAATTATAAGCCCGTAAAATACAAATATTAAGTGTAAAAGATGTTAAAGTATGTTGTTTAAAAAACTTAAAAATAACAACAGTAAGAAATAATAAAAATGTAATGTTGTAATAACTTAAAATTATGTTAAATTACATTTTGAGAACACATAAATAGGTGTACATATTTATTGGAAAATTAGATTTTAGTGATTAATAAATTCCAATGTATACCTTCTTATAGTTAGTTGAACGCGACGTATAGATTCGGTAAGTTATAATAGCTAATGTGCAGGTTATAGAAATCGAAAAAATATTCTCGTTTTTGTACTTGTTGTTATAATATACACAGAATAAAATACCTATGTAAAAAATTTAGGATCGCCGTGACCGAAACAAATGGGGTACTGCAGTGCTTACAAATATATTTAATTTTAAATTTAAATCAAGTCTAATCCTCCTGTGGTACCGACCGAATACCGGGATCCAGCGAATGGAGCTGATGGACTATAAAGCCTATATATATATATTATATACCTACGCACTAATGGTTATTCGCCGATATTTGTTTATCTCTTTTTTCCTTCAACAATTCATTAAAGGTTTCTCCAAACGATAAAACACATCTCCATTATACAGAACCTATATGTATAAACAATAAACAACGGTCCGAGTAAACATCATTGGAATACAATAATATAAAATTATGTAGTATACATAAAAATATAAGCATAGGTGTACGCGTATTATAA
The DNA here is from genome assembly GCF_005508785.2 of Acyrthosiphon pisum. Classification (NCBI taxonomy): domain Eukaryota; kingdom Metazoa; phylum Arthropoda; class Insecta; order Hemiptera; family Aphididae; genus Acyrthosiphon; species Acyrthosiphon pisum. The sequence goes on along the minus strand of NC_042495.1, from coordinate 97,112,939 downwards.
CCAACAGTTGTTTACCGTTTTATGAGTGTGTATATTATATATAGGTACGTCGTACAGTGCCAAATCAAAATGTCGATTGAATGTCGATTGAGAAATGAATAATATAAACGTTTTTTTTATGTGTGAAATAAAAAAAATACCTGGAATTCCACTCTGCTATATAGTTGTAGGTGTCGAGCTTGTTCCTCGTCATTGAGTACGCCACTGTTGCGTAAATAATGGATGTGTTAAATTTGAACTCATCGATAAATCATTGTATACAAAAAAACAATTCTGAGCGGAGACCGTATGTTGGACTTAATTTGTATGTGTATTTTATTATATAATATAATGTATTATATACTATATTTTGTATTGTTGTTATTATTATTCTACTTTTCTATTAGTAAAAAAAAATCGTTATGGTTTTGTGGCTTTGCAGTTATTTTGGACTTACCGGCTATATAAACGCAAGCCCCCCCCCCCAATAGGCGATATATCATCTCCTATTCTTTACAATATTTTTGTACCACGCCAAATATATCAGTAACCGACAATGCTGATAACATCAAACAGACTGCCATTAAAATGGCGGTATCAACTTTTAAGGTAAATCTAAATACATCAACTTTTACACTCAAATTGACCCAATGTCATAATTCTCTATGGAATCCTAAACTCCCTTACTCCAATAGTAAACAATGTTTGTGTATAATTATCTATATCAATGGTTGCTGAACAAATTACATCTAAAAGAATTTCTTTAAATAATAATTAAGTATTCCTACATAATAATGAACACACTCCAGTTAAAAATTAAAATTAAACTTAAATTACAATTAAATCGAACTCGATTAACTTGAAATCGTCGATGCCTCAAACTTTTTCCACGGTCCTTAAAAGTAATAATTAATACTCCAATTCTTGGATATTTCGAAATTTCGGCCGGTCCCTTTAATATTGAGAACCTAGTCTGATTGTAAAATAAATAGTTAATAGGTTATCTAATTAATATGTGGAGTTGTAATGGTTAAACAGATTCTATGTTGTCGGTTAAGTATAGAATAAAAAGTAAACTTACTTAGGTGTTAGTTTTTGTTTACTAGCCTACTTTTAAGTTACAAATTTATATATGACCTTACAGAATAATAATAATATTATTTTTATTTTTCACGCAAAATTATACTTCATAGTTATAATAATTTAGGCAAGTGGCCTAAGAATTTTAAGGACACCAAAAAAAAAAGATTTAAATATTTTTTTGAGTTTGGTAGTGGTGGTTGGAATATACTATATGGGTACAATCTTAGCATCCCTAGAGGCTAGAATAGTAGAATGTATATGAAGTGTCTACCCATGTTTAATAGGGGCGCCAATGATGGTATCGGCGTGGTCCCTTCTTTGGTTACCTCAAACGATTAAAATGTCAAATACTTGTGTTTATTTATAAACGTCAAACCAATTTAGTAATTCTTAAAAGGATTTGACATTTTAAAAATGTCTCAGCTCTATGATTATTTTAATCGTTTTGCATTTATTGAATGCATTTTAAACCAGAAATTAAATTGCCTATATGAATATGACGCAGTCGAAATTGAATAAATTGTATGACACCAATGTATTACAGATCTGACTGACATTAATGAAGAAATTTAATGGCAATTAAAAATTGTGTTAAGTCGCGGGCTGTGTTTAACAATTTTATAGTGCAGTGTTAACTACGTATTATAATAAATAATTATATGCCCACTCATATTTGCGGTTTAATAAAATATTTTATTTTGTTTTTAACTCCAATTGAATCAAAAATTTCCAGGATAAGGACAAGTGTGGAATTTTGGCCTGAAGTCGTACAACCGCATATCATAAATTACTATAATTTGGCTCATACAATTTACATTTTTAGTCGATTTTTGCAATATTGCCAACACTTTCTCTCTTTTAATAACATTCTTTCAACTGCTATTTAACACAGGGTGTCTCTTTTAATGTTCCAAACTACGTTCCGAAAATTATTCGTTATTTTTGCAATATTTTGTTTTGGAAACTCACAACTGAGTATATTTATTTAATACCAGACTTATTGGTTGTTATAATAAGTTCAAAGTTGAAGTCAAGAGACTGATAGAATAGAGAAGGGTAATACATAGGTCTTGTCTATTTTTAGATTATTCTTTAATAGTAGAGCCTATAATTATTACAAAAATAAATAAACCTGTACAGTATTCCGTCAGAAAAATATTATCTTTGAGAACTTGAAAGTTAAATATTACGTACGTAGGCGTTTGAAAATTGAAAGTGAACTGTTGGTCAATAAATAAACGAACGCGATAACATCATTTCAGACTTCAGCCATAGAAGTAGCTCCAGTTTTGTATTTTATCCTATATATAAATCGTCTAAATATTTTTATAAATGGAAAATAATAGCTATCTGAAATAAATAGTTAAATTATCTAAACCAATTTATTTATGTACAATTTAATGGTATCAATATGTGACTATATTATTAGAAATGTTAATTGTTATTTGTTAATTATTTTTCCGATTTATTAATATATTCAATTTGTACATAATATAAATTATTATTACATGAGTCACTGGTACAGCGTGCGGTACCTACCTATTTCATAAATATGCTTATCTATACACTTTTTTAAAATTATTACTTTCGATATTTTAACGATTGTATTGCACCTTTTTATTCGTTATGTTCTTATAGTTATAAACTAATAAATAAACTAAATAGGTATAGCTTGTTATACCTAAGTACCCACTTAACGGCAATACCAGTCGATCGTCGCTATGATTTGCGAAGCCCTCGTAATTTAGTTTTAATGATAGGTAATTAACATTTTTTTTCTATCTAGATTAAAAGTTGATGACTATTTTTTATCTAGATAACTAAATTTTAGTAATTTATAATTTATTTTTATCTAAATACTATAAAATGTATCTTTATACAACATTACTCGTAGGTATCATATTATAAGTTATATAACTTTATACGTGTGATTTTAAGTTTCCAAGAAAAATCATGAACATTACCCGATAGACAGCATCATCCTGTAAGTAATAATATGAGAGCATAATCTATGTATATATATCACAGAAAAATATAAGTAGGTATTTCAAAAGCAGTATTTTTTAAATGTAAAATTATTTTTAATTGTATACTGAAACAGATTTATTCATGTAGTTGTGAACGAGGTGATGAGAAATAGTAGGCAGCCTAATAGCTTTATCATTGACCACAACTCAAATTGTAATTTAAATTTGGCTTGAAATTCGTGTTGGTTAAACGATTATTGTAATATGTAACCTATCTACCTATATAATAATGCCCATACGTTGGAAAAAATATCCTTGTACTACTAAGCATAGTATAAATAATATATTTATATATCATATAATATTGTATATTATCATTTATCATATTTCATAATCATACATGTAACGATGTACCTAAAACCTATACTATAACCTATACTATAATTATTAATTATATACACAATTTTAAGCACTGTTACATTACACCTAATAGACATATGTGTGAATATACAAGTGCACTTTGCACTTTTATGGATCACGGATTAAGAATGAGTAGGTATTAAGTTTGCGGCCTATTAAATCATACAGTTGAAGGTTTAGGGGAGTGGTCGATTTACGGTAATAATTGTCCCTTATATAATTTATATCACTATTTACTACGCCTAATGTTAACTGTTGAGAATCGTTTTCTACTTTAGAATTTGATTTAAATATTTATAAAACTTGTATCATAAAACCACTTATCATCGAGATTCGAGATTGATACAATATATTGTAACTTTAACGGTGTGCCTACTTATATTATTTTACTTGATATAATGATATGATAATTATTATTAGTCGTCATGTAATAACTTGCTATTTGTATTGTTTGGAATATCGTCAATATTGGCAACTATCTCAAGTCTTATTTTTTGAATTATATTTTAAGCCGATGGGTGATTATTATTTATGACTTTAACATCAAGTTAATTCCTCAGTTTTATTTGCGTTTTTTTCTAAATTATCAACACATTGTAATAATATTGTAAATCGAGAACATTCCAGATACCCAAGTGAAACGAATAGAAAAAGAACGACATTTCATAATTTTTTTTTATTTTCAATTCGTTGTTTAAAGAAAATCATCAGTATTAAATGTGATATCTGAATATTAGTTGAGTCTTGATTTTTTTTTATATTCAGTTTATTCACTAATAACAAGTTAAGTACGCCTTTAAGACTTTTATTATTTATGACATACTTGTGTTCTAAATATTATTATATAGAACCCACTTCTATAATATTATTAATCCGTCTTACTTATTAGCAATTAGTATTAGTCACTTCAATTTCCAAATTTTCTGATAACATGGGTTATGAGTGGGATTAAGTACATTTATCATCGAAATTGTTGTAATAATATTGATCTTATTTACACTCTATATAGAGTACTTAATTATTAATATATAGTAACTCCTCATTATTGAATTTACCCTCACAATATCTATTCGATATACAACCTAACCTAGAGACAAAAAAGTTGTGTAGTTATACTACCTCTAACTTATGTACCTAAAACCTAAACATTTTATTTCAATCAACTGGTTGAATAAACAAAAAATATTATCATGTAGAAATAAAATTGATTGTTTACTTGTTTATAAATAATTATAGGTACCAACAACGTTGATCTATGTCATTATAGATTGTAAAAACACGAAGTCATTCATAAAACTTATACTATTGCGTAATTTGTCCAAATGTGTCCTAAAAAATTATAATAACCTTTTGTATTTTGTACTTCTCTTATATGTTTAGTACCTACCTACTATTAATATACTTAAATAGGTACCTACAACCTATACACATATAGTACACATCTGTATATTTTGTAATATTGTTTAATGTTTTAAAGTTGTTTTATCCAAAATGTTCATAAAAATTTACCACATCATAAAATTCTTTCTAAACTGTTATAAATTATATAAACTATATTTAGGATATATCGGCAATGACTGATTAATGATTACTGAATAGTCACATACACTTTATACCTTTATCATAGAATATAATACAAAATATACCTATATGCTTTGCCTTTATAAAACTGTGCAGTAATCTACGTTACTTATATTTTACTTTGCTAAACACAATAATAATAATAATTATTATTTATTTATTATCGTTATTGTTTTATATTTTGTTATTTTGATCTTTCACAAAATACCTTTTTTGATATACAATAACATTTAAACAAACTATCGGAATTTAAAAAATAAATAAATTCTTAATTTAAATTGTTACCTATTTCACAATGTGTTGCAATAGTTTAATGAAAAAAAAAAGTGAGTATCATACCTATGAAGAAAAATATAAATATGTTCCATGGAATGAATCACGGTGGATTCCTCCCACTGAAAGAACTTCGAAGTTCTAAAAGTAGCGTGCATAATATAATGCGCTATGGGCGGTAATATCGTTCCTGTTGTCACAATTCATAAAAATAACACTAGAGCGCGTAGGTATTCATAACGGTAAATTATGTTTGTCACTGAAAATCAAATATCAAACATGTACAATAACAATGTGGACAATTTTAGTGAATGCCAATGTACCTGTAAACTGATATACCTGATTGAGTATATTTTACTACCTATTTTTTACGTAATTACACACTATGAATAACTTTTCTCGAAACAGCACGGACATTTTGTAGTACAGAACAATTGTTCCGTAATCTGTACATCCACGTAACGAACACGTATGACGTATTATATGCTTAAAAATAGAAACTCATTTAGCATTGCTGTCATTTGACTCAATTAAAACTGTATTAAACTTTAAAAGCTCAATTAAATTATAACTAAAAACTATATTTATTAAAGGCAATTTTAGCTCTAGTAAATAAATATAAAATAATAATGCAATAAATTATCAATAAAAAAAATAATAAAAAACGCAATAAAAAAATTTCGGAAAAACAAAAATAAACGTTATAATATTGCAAAACTATAATACGTATTAGTACAAATTATTAAAATTAAAATTAAAAATAGAAAACATTATTATTTGTTGTATTATGGCAACGACTATATTGTATTTAAAAATTAGTAGAGGTTTCCCAGTGCCAACAGGCTATGTTATTTTATTGAGCAAAAAAAACATTGAATAACAAGCGTGCTTACTTCATTTCTTAGATTTTTGTTTTGCATATAAAATATTGCTTTTCGACTACAGAACCCATCAAATTTGTTCAAGAGATAATATTCTCATTTTCTTTTCTTATAAGTAGGTACCTATGGTGATAATTAATTTAAATCATAATTTTTATTTATAAAAAAGAAATGGTCAAGGTCTTTACCAACATGATAGTTTTAGTTTGGATCGTCTTTGCAGTTTATTTTGTCAACTGTCAACTTAACCAACATGATGTGGTTTCTACCTATACCTAGTTTATCTCGGTGTAAAAAATGTCAACATTTTTAAATAATTCGACTTCTTCATCAAACATTTTAATTTTAATTTATCTAATATTTGGAATGTAATATATTGATATCCCGTTTCGTAAAATTGATAGCAATTTTATCCATTTCACGAAACTAATCAGAACTTTAAAATAGATGCATCATAATTTATGCATCAAATTAAGTTTTTGATTTTACTACCAAATGTATGAAATATTTAAAATTCAATATGAATTATTCACAATACAAAAATTAAATGTTAATTGTTTATTATATTAACATTTCAAATAATACATTTAATTATTCATATATTTACTATACTTACTATACCTATATCTATCATGATCAATATAGCCTATTTTCTTTTTAGTTTTTTTATTGACATCAATTGTTTGTATAATATTTTATTTAATTATTTATTTTTATAGTGTATTCCAGAGGCGTCATTTGGGGAAGGGGGCAGGAGATTTTCCCAACCCTAGGTTTTAAAGTAGCTTTGGGCCGGCTGCCAGGTCAACATTAATATTGGCCCCAGAGCCAATACGGGCCGTGAACAACATAATATAAATCGTTATGAATCAAAAATTATTAATCACTGATTAATAATCAGTAATCTACAATAAGACGAGGACAAATTTTACAAAGTACGTCGAGATAAAGAATATACTGTATATTATTAATTTTTATTAGTATCACGATTTAAGATAATATACAGGTTGCTGAACACCGTTTAGAAATTGGTCTCCAGAGTGATGTGCACAGTTTATCGTCAAAAATCAGCTGTTCAGCATAGGAAGAATCACAACTATAGGGATTTCAGTGTATATAATTTGTAATATATTATAATGATAGTTGGGGGACCTAGTGAGCAGATTTTTTTTAATATGTCCTTAAAAGTTGTATATACTTATTGGGCCGGACATTATTATGCCCTACCCTGGTGAAATTACGGTCCTGATGTATTCATTCATAATATAAAGTATAAATATATAATAATATTATATATTATATTATGTTTAATTATTATTTTTTAAGTTTATACGATTATTACAGTTAGGTATACAATATACATTCTATGGCGTTATTTTATAGTAAATTAAATTAATTCAATTAACATACATATAAATTATTATGCTTGCTAAACGAACATAAAATAATGTGGCGAATCAGTTAGGAATAATGCATTGAAAATACGTAGGTACTACGTACGGAGTCTAATCAGATTCGGAAACTATATTATATAATATAGTCCGGAGTAATATTGCTCAGTTAGGGTTCGTACCAGCCATGCTACCCGATTTGCCTATATAACACGCCGTGTTATCTACAATTCAATCATTAGGCTAATAATAAATTATACATCGGTTCTATAAAAATAAATTTTAATATTGTTGTTTATCAACTATTGAGTCTTAGTCGTAAATTTTGAAAACACAAAGCATTTGTCAAAGCACTACTTCGAAAGCGGTACGAGCAGTTTCGTATCAGTAATAATAAAATTGTATATAATATATAGTATCGTCGAGGCTTTTGTTGTTTCTCTGTTTGTAATTTAAAATTTCTGGAGTAAAATTATATATAGGGTGTCCGTTTAGTATAACGCCCTTTTATGGAAATCGTCTATAAAGTATTATGTATATAATGCATAATAATAATTTAATGGACCACGAATAAAATAAATAATAGTGGAATGAATAAATTCAACATTTTAATGTTGTAACACGAAAAACGCATTAAAGTCTACTGAACGCTGTATTAATAGTTTATAATGTATATATTATAATAATGATTGTTAAATTTTTTTTTGTCATTTATTAATACTAGAACGAATCTACTAATCTACCAAATATCAATAGTATACAATTAAATTCAAAAAGGTATTTATAATAAATTAATAATAATGGTTAGGTAAATTAATAATACAGCATGAGAGCTGTGAGCAGTGAAGTATTTTTGGGAAAAGGGCAACGAGGGTATTCCCCCCCCCCCCCCACTAACACAAGAAGTTTTTTTAGCGTAATTCATATCTATTTTGCTTTGCTTTTGGATTTGTAGTAGTTTTAAAGCAAGGTATTTAATAATTTGCCTCCCCCCATGAAAAAAAATGTTTCACATGTACGCCACTGATGATTAGTATCTGTCAGTAGTGCCATATGAACCATGGCCATTGGTCAAAGCACGTTTAAATGATTAATAAATATATTATATAATGTATCAAATTTCTCAAAAATGAATGACTTGAATTTAAAAAGATATTACCGGGAAGGTTAAATTAGACATATTACAACCCCCAAAATATCCCTGCACTGATTGGGTCACTGGTATTAATGCGTTGAGTTTTGGCTCAATATTTTTTAGTTGCAGTATTATACTCGCAATATGTATTACAGTCCCAAGTCCCAATCATTGCCATAATTGTTTGTTGTCGGTTTGTTATTCGATTTATCGAACTATATCGACTGTACGTAATATCCAAATATTTCTATATTTTCTAAAAGACAGGTTAGGTTAGAGTAAACCATATTTATATACCATAAAACGTGTACTAAAATGCATATTGCAAAAGTTTTTCTATATATATTATTATATTCCCAGCGGAGAGAAACATTCTTATTTTACATCACCCTACATCGTTTTATTACGCAGGCAAAATTTATCAGCCGTATTCGTAAAGATTTTTGTTGTAAAAGGTGGGTGGATGTATACTTATAATCTTCTACGGAAAAAAAAGCTGTAATAATTTCTAAGTACCTTTTGAAATAATTGAAATGATTTTGAATTAAAAAAAGCTTTCTGCATGTTTTTTTCTTTACGTAGTTTTTTTTTACACTTAAGTTTATGATCATGTCTGCGTATTTGTTAAGCCTAATTAAAACGAAATTAAAATTTTTAGATTTTCTCGACAATTAGTTCATTTCGTTACATTTTCTGTACACTTTAAATGTCTTATAATATACCTTATTAATAATACAATTTACTCTAAACTCTATAGTTGATTAAATATTTAAATATAAAAATAATTCTCCGATTAGCAGTTTATACGTCGTATACCATAATCGCCACAGAATCATATATTATTTCATGAGTTACGAAATAATTTTATCTCTAAATATTGGTTCCTGCAGTCAGTAAATTTTTTTCTTTTCGTGGTGATTCTTCTTGATTTTTTTTTAGATTATATCTTTTATTTCCTTCGCTATTAGTCGCCATCGCAGCCGGATTATAAGTCGAGTATAAAACAATTATTATGACCTTATCAGTAACGAGTCCATCGCTATCCGATAAGAATTCGTAACTTTATTTCATCGAAGGTACTTCAAATTAATATATAAGTACTATAATAATAATATGTATCGTCTCATAACAGATATAGTTACGAATTTACGATAGTTTTAGCCCAGTGTTTGGCAAGTTCCTTATAAAAAGGAATTCGTTCCGTTCCTCGTTCTTTTAAAAAAAGGAATTCGTTCCGTTCCTTGTTCCTTAAAAGAATAAGAATTCGTTCCTTTGGAAAATGAACGAGTTCCTTTTTTAGTTCCAAATAAAATAAAAATTCTTATTTAATCATTAATGTTTTTTTTTTTCATATTATGCATACTTCTTTAATTTTTAATTATAATTATAACTACAAGTAGGTACATATACTATAGGTTTATGTAATATATTATAATATTTAAGATTTTGAGATTTTTTCAAAATTAAATTTTTGTCTAACGCACTATGTTGATTGTCTTAACGATCACTAATTAATAATATACATTATACACATTAAAAAAATGTATATATTAATTTCAATTTTTACATACTTTTCTATAAAAATTATTGGAACTAGAAAGGAACGAACAATTTTGTTATTTTTCCTTAAAAAAAAAGAACTAGTTCATTTTCTTGTTTTTTTTTTTATAAAAAGGTATTCGTTCCAGGAATCCGTTCCTTTTGGAACTCGTTCCTTCCGAACACTGAGTTTTACTACACGTAGGAAGAACTAAATAATGGGATTTTAAACTAAATTATACTCAATACCAATTGGATAAATAATGAAAATCATAAATAATTAAAATACAAAGAATAATAAAATGTACCTACCTATATTGGTCTCGCACCGACATTTCATATATCACACATTTTTCATTCTTCGTAACTCATGAGGAATATTGATGAATTTTATAATTGTTGAGTTTATAAAATATTTAGTAATTTAGGTAGGTATATATTATAATAATACGTTCAACAAAACTGAAATATAGACTATAATATAATAATAATACTATAATATAGACTATTAGAGATATACTTATAGTGTTTCAATTTTATTAATATTGTCATTGAAATATTCGCATATAATATATCCATCATTTAATTAATATAATATGAATATACATTATATACAGAGTGATTCTGGGTTCACCGAGCATGCTCATTGCTATTATTTTTACTTTCAATAATGAAATAATTCAAATTCTGATTTTTAAATTTTTAAATAAGCTCAAAAACCATTATTTCAAATCCTTGATTTATTTTATACCACTTAAAGAGTGTCCTGGGGCGATACAAACTTCTATTTTTCAAACAAGAACCTCCCCCCATTTTTTACTGCAAATTAATAAGTAGATATTTTTTTTGAAAATGTTGATGTGTCTAATTTAAAATTCGAACGAGTGGTTTCTCAGTTATCAAAATGTTTAAATTATTCTAAGGATAATAAAGCAACTTAAACGTGGTTTAACAAAAATATAAAACAGATATTATATTGGATCTAGTATTTATTATATTTGGACCGTTTTTACAAATTACTAATGTTGATGAAAATAATTAATATTTATCACATGACAAATGTTTAAATCAGCATATAAGTACTCCATATTGCCGCTATACCTTCTAAACCCATGGACTCATTTCCTTAGCACACAAACTTAAAGTAGGTACCTACACAAAATTACTCGTTCAAATTTTGATTCTGATAAATCCATATTTAAAAAAAAAATTATCCGGTAAATAAGTTACAGATGAAAAGGAGGGTTCACTTTTGAAAGACAGAAGTCTGTGTTGCCACAGGACCTTACGTAGTAAAAAAAAAAATATTTAAAAAAATTGTCTTTGAGTCGTATAATATTTAAAAGTTCCAAAAATCAGAATTTGAATAGTTAAATTATTAAAGTAAATAACGGGGCTGAACTTGCTCGGTGAATGTACTCAGTATAATATACTGTATATTATTAAAGTAGTTTTTATTTGACTGAAAGTTTGTTTAGGGCCGACGACGATAATTTGAAACGAAACTAATTAATGGGATCGAATTAATTCGGGTACATAAATAATATAATTATTTATATTATATGACCGTGTATAAAATATAATATTATATAGCTATTCATCATGCGCGGCTCGGACAATTTTCCGCCTTACAATTAATGACATGCCGACAAAGAGCGCTATAGGTGCTCGACACCCGTACACTATACGAAACGACTGCACCGGTGTTTAAATAGAGGACACTATTTTTATATTAATATAATTTTGCTGGCTGTCAAAAAATTGCTCCATGACGATTATTATAATGCACAGGCCATAATATTATTAGGTATATTAAAATTTTTCAAAGAATTTTAAATCATTATTTATTGGTGTAATACAAAATAAATAGGTAATACGATCGTTAACTAATAAGTAGGTAATAACTATAATAAATATTATTGCACTTGTGGTCTCGTTACGATTGGTCGACGATGGCGAAGTGCAGTTGACGTATATATGCAGTTTAATAAATTATGTTATAGGTCTATGGTTTTAAATTTAAATACAATTTTGAAATTATAAATTGTCATTATAATTATATATTCTACATCTCATTTGTGTTATTAAATTAAGCGTCCACGACGCGTTTAATTAAATTTAAATTACTTAATCATACGCATATGTGCAATGTGCATAAATACAATTATGATATAATTAGTGTTATAGTACACATTTAGATTTTAAAATATTTAAAATTTAAATAAACAATATCCAATTTTTAAAATATTTTATTTTACAAAATCAATAAACTACCTACCATCATTCTTGTGCATTAATAATAATTAATAAGTAGCATGGACGTAACTAGGATTTAGTCGTAATTACAGGGGGGGGGGGGGGTACTACAAAATAAAAGTTCGAATAAGCCATAGTCAAAAGGCTATTAAAAAAGAATTCTCAAAAATCAAATGTAAACAATAAAATAAGCATATATTTTTGTTCTTCAGCTAGTACCTATGCACATTTGATATTTTATAATTTGTTGTTTCTGTAGTTATAGAAGCAAATACTTTTAAAATATCACGATCAATGATAATATTTTATCATTAATTTTATTATCTTATTATGGTTAGTAAGACTGGATCTATTTGGTAACTTAGTCGATCTTATATGTACGTTTTAGTTATACCCTCAAACGAGAAAAAGAACCAATCGGAAATCATATTTCAAAGTGCCGCTATACGATTGACCATGTTAGACACCCAAAACATTAATAGTATATACTACACATACATAATTTATGTAATAATTAATTATTATTTATCATACATATTGAACGCACGTTCACGCGTGGCAATTTTTTTTTTAGTACTTGTTCTATATTCTAAAGGGCCAAAATATGTATGTTGGGAGGGGGGCTAAAACCCTATACTAGTCCACTAATATAGTTATGCCAATAATAAGTAGCACTATGTACATAATAACTATTGTGTACTTACGTGTTTTTCGATACGTTTCAAAATATATTATAGTTATTGACACCTATGTTACTACTGACGTTTTAATGACGTTCGAAAATAATATTCACGTTAAATGTGGTATAATGAATTTAAACTTCAAAGTCACTGCAGCTATTTTCATTCAAAATATTTTTCATAAAACTCGATTGTACATAATATTATTATTACGTACACACTATTCGTCGTTTGATGGACCGACTAGAGATTCCTACCTACTCTACTTATTTTCAATTAATTTCTGCTCATTCTCAGAAAAACGATAAATAGTTCAAATATGATATTATCCTATAATTATACTAGTATTATAATATTATACTTTGTACAGCTGTTATTTAAAGTTTATTACCTACATAATATATCCTACAAGAAAGTCGAACACATATTTTATGAAGATTCACTGTTTCGAACAAACAGTCTGTGTAAACAATTTGACATAGTTTGGTACTACGTAATATATAGGCTTACCTAACCCATGTTATTGTGGATGCAACTTGATGAAAGTCTATTTGAGTATTGGAGTTTAGTACAACCAATTTCAGCGTAATGTTTTGGAAAAGTTATTTGAAAATTTAAGATTGCTCCGGCAATCGCGGGGTACCGTGTTTACCATGTATTGATCGATTGACCTAGAATAGAAAAGATATAGCTTTTTACGGAAATTGATCAGTGGTCAATATGTATTAGTTATACTGTAGTAAATTTACATGCCTTAAAGGTAAATTATATTTAGGTTATAAATATTTTTACAAATTTGATATGATTATTGTTTATATTGTTTTTGTGCCAATTTAAAAACTACACACCTAAGCAGGAAACACAGGCGCGGCTCCTTTTAAGATCGTCATGAAATTAAGTTTTCTTATTTAGTTGGGTTTTCTCTATAAATATATTGTATAAATGTTGAAATATTCCCTAGTAAATCAAATTATACCTGCGTACAAAATCATTTATGATTGAAGATATATAGATTATACAATATTATAATTTAAATAGTAGGTATAATTTGTATATTTTACAATTTTGAATACGTATATTCTTGTTTTATATTTTATTAATTAAGAAACCGTGGTAGCTATATGGCCATTAACTGCTGTTACATTTTATTACTTTTTTATTACATGTCTTAAAATTAGTTATAAGTTATAACATTGATTACACTATGATTACACTATTACACTATGTATAATCAATGGTTATAATTATAGTACGTAATACACATCGGGTTAATATTTATTTAGTTCGTTTATATATTAGATTGGAAATACATGGGTATTGTGTATACACCGAGGAGTCCCAGTAGATTTCCGGCGAATGTGCAGGTGTCCGGGCAAAGTGATTCCACAAGGATCGGATGAATTTCGATTCTTCTGTATATTAATATTTAAAATTAAATTCTTATTATTAATGTACACATGCACATTATAAATTATTTTCTACGAGTTATTTAAAGTCGTGGCATTACCGGTAACTATATATAATCCTAAGCTCCTAACCTAACCTAACCTAACCAAACCACGGAGCCGACCCCGCGAGAGAATAATAATATGCATAATATTGTATGCGTATATACAATAATATTATATCGTATCAAAGTCTAACCGGCCAACAACAATAACGGGCCCGGTTTCGGAACGATATATTATTTTGTCCCAAAAGTTAGACAGCTATTTTTGCAGCGAATTCCTGTGTGCGGGTTCGGAACTCACTGGCAGTGGAATAAACACAACCGTAAATATAAACCTGGATGCGTCATAATACTCGTGCGGCGGATGTTTTGTGAAAATACATTTTACGGCCCGCGTAATTGAGCATGATGGGATGGGCTGTGGTGAAGTAGTGTACGGCAGTGAGGGACGTAGAGATGAGCGGCTCTTCGAGAGGCCGCGGTTCGTGATTTCATTAAACTGATTAAAGTGTAAACTGTGGTACGTTTGAAAAGCGATTCAAAAACGTTGTTTTTTTTTTTATTATGTTTTACAATTTATATTGATGTGTAGGTATATATATATATATTATATTAATGTGTATTTCTTAATTCTATTAGCTATTAGGGATATAAATGTGTGTATATTATATTATTTATGTAAGAGTTTCTTTGTATAATGAATAAGTGTCCAACTATTTCATAAAAAAATAAATAATACTCACAATGTGACAAAAATTTTTAAAATTATAAGATGCGTTTTAAATTCTGAGTGGTGTGATAAATGTATTGGTTTAAAAAACTATGATGGTATTGGATTAAAACAATTAAAACAAAATTGGACATAAAATAATGATTTTTTGTCACATGATTTTGTTATATAGAACAAAATATATTAGTTGTAGAAATTCAAATTTTACTAAAATTATTATTTTTAGATTCTGAGTGGAACGATGAATGTATTGATTTTACAATGATGTGTTTTTTTAATTTTTTTTTTCTATAAATATCAATAAAATTTGATTTGTTAGTTAAAAAAGCTTGAAAATTTAATAGAAGGCTTTTGGTATATTCTTACAATAGCAGTTGAAAAATATTAAAAATACATAGGCACAATTTTTTTTTATTAGCGTTTAAAGATCGAATTTTTACAAAACTTATCAAATTTAAATTTGAATAATTATTTTGTAGTTAAAAGTTTATAAAATGTTCAACTTTTATAGCTAAGAATTGAAAATTTAAAACAAGATTCCACGTAAATAGTTAATTCTGTTACCTTTTTGGTAATAATCTAAAAAATACATAAACACAGTTTAATTTTATAGTCATTTTAAGTTCAAATTTGGACGAAATTACATATTAAAAAACCTAGAATAAACCATTATACAGTAACCCACTTGTACCCTACTGTACAGCAGAGTGACATCCACTTACCCACCTTTTTATATACACAATGAAATTTTTAAATCTGGGTCAAAATACTTGTGGATGGATAAAATATCCAATGGCTAAGAGGTCCAGGGTTAAAATAACTACCGGATAAGGTCAATATATAATATAACAAAATATCCAAATTTGGAAAAGTTATAGGGACTTGAAATTTTTTGTCATTACATATAATATAATTTTTTTAAGTTAAAATTTAATATGATTTTCAAAACATACATAATAATTTAAAGCTATTTATACCACGAATCTATTCACACCGTTTAGTACATAGTTTAACAGCTGTAAATTATGTACCTATGATATAGGTAGTGATATAGCGAATAGCGATCTACTATCTAGGTAATTGTCCAATATTTCGCTCAGAATAATTTTTCGTACGCAATAATTAATTATTATCGAATCCAAAATATTTAACGCATCCATTAAACACTCAATGATATTAAGTAGGTACCTACACTCAAAACGGATATATTATGTAGCGGAGCTCCATAATATATCCGACCTCCCCGGTTTTTTTTAAATTTAAAAACCTTTTTTTTTCACACCGTATTAAATTTGTGTAATAATAATTTGAATTAAGTATAATATATAATAGGTACTCATATATCGACTTTTATCGAATGTGTTTTTTTTTTAGTAATATTCTCTGTAAATATGCGTCATCATATTGATATTTAATTTATAAAGAAATTTGCATAAATATCCAAGTATAATAATTGATATATATTATAGTAATTTCTTTTTAGTTTTTTACTTTACTGAGCTTAACTGCGCAATACTGACAATTTTAATTTACCATAAATATTTTCTACTAACCGGCAGCGTGTTTTGTAAAAGTTGTCGACTAAATAGTGCTGCTGGTGCTGTTGCAGCCAGGGAAGTTTAATGCTTATTCCGATCGTGTTATCGTTTTCTCCCGCGAGGAGGTGCTTTAAGGCAATAATAATAGTAATATGATTATGGACGATGATGTGGATATTAGGAGGTGCTTGGCAATATATTATTTTTCGCTGTTCCTGCCGTTACCACCCGAACTGCGCACCGTTTTGGCAACGCGTTCCGATCGTCGCCATTCCGTCGCGTTCTACTGCTAGACAGCACAGAGTGAACCAAATAATGCTAAAGAGGGAGACACACAGAGGGAGAGAGAGAGAGAGAGAGAGATAAAATTATTTAATCGAGTCGACGAATAAAATTAGACTGTCGCACGGCAGCAACAACAGCCGGAGATGTCGCAGTACCTATATACCCATACATACCTACCTATCTACCTACTGCAAGATAATTTTTACTTGCAGTACTGCTCAACAGCGGTGTCATTGGTTTTTATTTTATACATTTTCCATTTTTTGTGTTTTTTTTCGAGACGAATTTAATTGTTTTTTTATGTAATTCTGAGTACCTACTATACTATACCTATGCCATTACATTTTTGGTTAAAAAGCAAATTTATTTATCCCTTTTTTATTTATTAATATTTTTATCCCTTTACTCTTTCAGTCAGTGACGTACTATCTTTATCTATATACCTTTTTTTTTTATTTCATTTTCTAAATACTTTTCTGAGAATTTCGATATTTATAGGTGATTGTAAAAATATCCAATATCAAACCAACACCAGCTTAAGTTTTTTCATGCATTTTAGTATTGTTTTGATGAGCATATATTATTATAGTGATGATATCGCGAGTTATCTCCTACTCCTTGTCATGTATACCTACAAATAAATATATATTTTACTTATCGGCACTTTCAATTATTAGATATATAATATATAATAATATACTACCTAAACCGATCTATAATGATATTTTCAGATAAATAGGTACTTTGTTTCAGACATCAAAATATTATTAACGGGATTAAAAAATATGAAAACACTATTGACTACCTATATTCTTTAACCCGCGATGGAACTGCTGTATAAATAAAAAAACCGCACGAAAGTTTACCGACGAAAATATGGTCGTCCCTCGTCATAATCTAAGACGATCTAAGTGCAGTGTATAATAACGAGATGATAATATATTATGGAGACGAATCGAATTAATTACGAACAAATATGTACGCGTTTACACGGAACGATATAATCTGGCGGCCGCCCAGGTGCGCCGGTTGGACGCGCTCTCCTATATTTATTAATCCTCCCTTCCGCCCCGCGACGACGACAATTTAGCCGAGTGCCGCCTTCGATGATTTTTATCGGAATCCACTATTAATAATGTTCAATTAAATGTTGATTATAATATAATTGACCGCGACACCTATCCGGCGGCGCACGGCAACCGTCCAAGTCCCGTTGCAGTCGCCACGACGGTGATTTATCTGTGACTTTATATAATATACGTATAAAAACTGTTTCCCGATTCGTGTGCGAATTTAAAACACTATACACTCTACAATATAATTATATGCGTCGGATCTTGATTTTTTAGGCAGCACGCTCGTACGTTCACCTCGAGTGTCTTTTTAAACGCATTTATTTCACACGTTTTTTCGACTTAAAAAATTACTATAGCCCGATATAGGTATACCTACCTATATATAGTATATAGTATATACAGTGATTAGTAGTGGCTGGGTACGATCGTAACGAGAAAAATTCTCACAATATTGCAATAACATATTGTACAACATATATCTTCATCCACAATCAAATATTGGATAACTATATAAAAAAAATATATCAGTTACCTTATTGAAGCAGGATCTTAGCAGGAATGTAAAATATTACATTATTTAGCAGGTATACGTTTTTAGGCTATCTTATTAAATTTCTTATTAAATTCCGCGTTTGTTCAAACAACTCTAGACTGTTAATTTATCGAAATTTCGGAAGATTTAATACTGTATTGTAGCCTGCAGGGCTTCTATCACAAGTATTTCGCGTTGTTAGGATCGATGCGATCTAATGCGAGCTATATATACTTTGTTGACTCTCGTCATCGGTCCGCCTATAATGGCTTCTATACTATACTAAATGCGTATATATTGTGATATAATGTCATATTGACGGTGCAGTTCAGGCTTTCACAACCACGCTAAATTGTTGGGATTTTTCTTTAAGACATTGAGAATTTTTAGTATACGATATTTTATTGACACTAAATATTATAGATAGGTACTATATAGTTTTATAAGTTGTGAATTTATAATTAAAGGTACCTGTTCCAAAATATGGTTGAAGTATTAAATTTGAGTATAGATTCCTATTTATTCAATTCCATGGTTAGGTATGTATAGCTTTGGATAAAAATTAAGACGTGTTACCGCAGTTTAAATAAAAATTAACAACATTAAATAGGTGATTTTGGTTATAAAATTAATACCTATTCCCTTATAAGTATAAGTTTAAATTATTCTCGTTACTCACTCTGTATACGTAAGTGATCCATGAGGAATTTACAAGGTCATGTGGACTCTAATTAAAGTGCAATGTCTCTTTGCTCATTGGTGAGGTATAGGCTTAAATGTGGAATTTTAGACACCCTTTTATTAGAATCGGCAAGGTCTCTAAGCATTCTGTTTTTAGACCATTCGTTCACTATAAATTGTAAATTGTAATATCCATTTATAACTGATTTATTATTACTTTTTTTAGTGTTTAAACTAGCTATGTTCAAGTGTGGGTTTTTTTAAAATAAAGCATGAATGTGAAGTATCTTAAAGGACTAAATAACATATTATAATTTAAACAAAAACTAAAAATATTTATCAGAAAGCAAACATTTTTGTTTATGATAAATATATATTTTAAAGTATATAGCACCTTAGTCTTATTAGTTAGGTATCACATAATACATAATATTCAGACTTTACCCCACTTTTTAATATTCAACTTATGAATTAATTTAGTGAAATATTTAAGTGTTATTTGAGCATAAATAAAAGTTTTTATCTTGTAGCCTATTGGTACTTCATAATAAAATTGCGTATCAAATTAGAACTCGTTGATTTTTAATATTGTATTTGAACATATAATAATTATTGAAGACCATCAAGTCATAAATGTGTTCTAAAATTGCAATAAAAAGATAGTCTTTTATGGAATCATGTACTTCCTATTATTATAAGACTTTACAACATCAACAATTTATAACATCTATTATTAAAATCAAACTTCTATGAATTATAGGTACTAAGTACTAGGTAGGTTAGGTTAGGTTAAATACAGTAACACATTTTTAAAGTTTGAATTAAATTATTTATTTGCTCTGTGTAATGCGATGTAATTCAAAATATCATTTTTTTTTTTGTTGTTGACTTTAAATAGTAAGTTAGGTATATTTTCAAAAACTATCCTATAATATGAATAAATTATGTTAAAATTAAACTTAATACAAGTTTTTTCTACATTCTTACGAGTTACGATAAGATAAAACGAAATGCTTAGGTACCTAATAGCCAATAGGTATGTTAAAATATATGTAAATAATGTATAAATGTATAATTAAATTGAATAACTTATATAATCCGTTAGGTAGTTTAAAAATATTAAGTTAAATATATATTTTTTTAAATTAGCTTAATGTAGTACTCCAAGAATTGCCCTGACAACTATTTTCTTTAATGTTGCAGATCGTCGTGCATATACGAAAATAGATATATATCCCACAGAAGTTGACAATATTAAATTTAGTCTCCAGCAACAGTCATGAAACACATTAAATGGCTGTCTAAAATTGTTTGTCATAATGTTTTCCCTTCTTCGTCTCAATTACGACAGATAATATATTATATTCATACAATATATTTTAACACTGCAGTATTCGCTTTTAATTGAATGAAATTATTAGTAAATTCTGAAATAATTTTATTTGAATTTAACTGTCCAAGTTATATTTACTTTAATTGGGTATAGACATCAAATAACATTTGGCAGACTTGGGTAGTATTCCGAATACAATATTAGGAATAGGTACTTAAAAAGTATTTAAATACTTTTTTTTGAAAGTATTTAATACGGTATTTTGAATACTTTTTACAAGTATTCTGAGTACAGTATTCGGAATACTTTTTTTCTTATAGGTATAGGTATACTCTTATATATTACTAATTATTACTTATTAATTATATTAATTTGAATATAATTTATAACTAATAGATAGCCAGATAGGTGTGTATTATCCAGATTATAATAATGTTCATTTATAAACACAGAATTGAAAAAATAATATTTTTGCTATTGAAATTTAAATCTACTAAAAAAAAGTATTCGAATACATATTCTGAATACTTTTTTTTAAGTATTCGGAATATGTATTTGAAATACTTTAAAAAGTATTTTACCCAAGTCTGACATTTAGCATTGCATATACAAATATATTACAAGTTTCTTATAACTTTGCATATTTTAAACTGATTATAAACATATTATTGATGATTGTATAATTAACATATTAAACTACAATTATTAACATTTTAAATATCTTTGTGCGAATGTTTTAGAATTTAACAATGTTTAAGTTTATGTGCCTAGTGTGATAGTATTTTTCAATATTATATTCCGCAAGTTAATAACCTGTTACAGTATCTGTATGAGTGTAGTATTAGTTAAATATAATATTTGTATACTATTAAACTACATTAATATATAATACTATATAATTTTAGGGTTTTTATAATCATTTTAATGTCTATCATCAATGTTTAAATCTTGTAAATAATTTTTAACTTAAAATATACCTATATATATTATTGTTAATTACTTCCCATACAAAAGTTTAGTTCAAATTATAACTCAGTAACTTAAGGAAAAAATATAGGTATCTATTATTTAATATAATTATATTATATATTTTTAATACCTACTGTATAATATTATCTGTGTAAAATATTCGCTATACCTGGTAAAACAATAGATATTTCGTGTCAATTTATTTAAGAAAATAATTAGTTTAATGCTACATATTATTATATTTTTAAAACTTTTAATTTTGTATTTGAATACGTTAACTGAAATGTTGTAAATACCTAGTATTAATTATTTAGTAGATATAAAATGAAGTATTTCTTAATTTTCTTGAAAATAGTACACTGACGTTAAATAAATATACTAAGTACGTTTACGGTTCATTGAAAAGCTTGGCGTAACGTAAGTAATAAGTCGACACAGTCATTTTATTAAAATTTAATGTTTTATTCCATAATTTCTTTAAAAATTTCAAAAATTAATAGTAAGTACCTATACTATTAATTGTATTTATATGGTACCGATATGAATAATGTGTATGTCAAATCATTTAGAAATAATAGGCATGGAATGATTTTATTTTATGCAAGTCAAAATATTTTATACAAACCACCCACAAATTGTTTAATTTAATGCACGTAATATATTTTATAAATAACGATAAATTAACTGTACTCATACGTAAATACAACCGACAGCAGGCTATTAATGGCTTAAAGATAAAAACGTTTTTAGTATAATTATTTTATTATAGATTCTCACTTCTAAGCCAACCCAAACTAATTGGTGTTTAAAATGTATTAGTATTAGGTATATATTAATATAAAATGCCAATAAATGCCTGTTATTCTAATAGGCATTGTTAAGTTTTTAGTTGGAAAACAATATTTACTTAAAAATATACATGTTATCAATAACATATAGTTTCAACTAAGAGCACCTAAACGTGTGAGTTCGAATTGTGTTTTATTAAAAAGAAATATATTATACGCAATACCTACATAATCGACATGATAGTAAAATTACTATTAACTCATCATATTATAACTGGTATCTACTTATGAAAAATAATATAAAATGTATTACTTACTTATTTAACTTCGTTTTATTATTCTTTCAGATATTTTGTTGCGTATAAATGTATAATACGTGTTGTTATAATGTGTAAACATAAAGCTTTTTTAAAATAAACACGTCTAATGTAGGTATTCTATATTATATTAAATGAGATAGAATGGTTGAGCTAATTTATCGAAGTGATTATAAAGATAAATTAAATAAAAATAAAAATAAATTATTTAGTAATACATATAGTTTAATGATTTAATTGAGTAGAGTGAACACATTTTTGGATACTTCATAATATCAAATCAAAATCAATGATTAAATAAATTAAATAAATAAAATAATAAAATAAAAAAAGAATGTATATTCGGTTAAGTTAAGAGTAGAACACCACATGATCACACACGCATGTATGCTTCTCCGTCTTATAAACGTATACAAATATACAATACACAAAATATGCATTAAGTAGAACCTATTTTGTGTTTTTAGGTTATTTCATATTAGAGCGAATTCAGACCTATAATCAAACTTATGTTCGTATGCATATAGTCAATTTTTGTGTCAATTTATGCATACGGGCATTAGACTTTAGAGGTATAAGAACAATATTTGTGTTTGCAGGTAGATAAATTGGATTTTTAATGATATTTCAATTTTTGAATACATAGTTAAGAATATTATTATTACAATTTTAAAATACTCATATAGCTCGTTTGATAATTCAAATATCGTAAGAAACCAACTTTCAAACACGAATATCGTTTTTACCTTTAAGTTTAATTTTGATAATAAGTAAATGTACTTTAATAAACAAGTTATCGACACAAAGTTAGTTGGTAGTACAGAACGCAAAATTTGGTATGTTATAGGTTGTACGTTATTGTGAGACGGTACCACACATGTGGGTGTGTGGCATCCTCTTGTATAAGTATGGCGTGTTATAAGTTATAACAACACTTATATAAATCATGTTAAGCGTAATAATATTAGATATAGGTATACAATATATGTCATTGTACGATGCATATTAGTATAGTATTGAAACTTTAGCGAACAGAGCAAAAACACTAGTAGGTACCTGTATATAGATCGCGTATATGACTAATAGCATGTTAAATTTGGTGTTACCTATTCATATGATAGGTTGGTATAGGCAGTTAATTAGCATATCAAAACAATACTCTGTCTTAAAAAGTTATAGGTAGTAAAAATAATTTGTATGCTACATATGAGTTAAAACTGTATGAAAATGATAACCTAAACTTAATTAGTTATGAAAAAAAAATCATAGTTCTAAAATATATTATATAGATCTGATTTATATGAATAATACATACTATACGTCCTACGTCCTATAATAATGTCCCAGACAGTAATAAAATGAAAATGTTGCAGTCGGCTGTTGGTTATTTTTTTATATTATTTGAAATGTTATTGCATATTATAGTTATTACTGTCTGGCACGATTATCATTATGATTTCGGCCAAGAGTTATATAGAGTCAAAAGAAAATAATAATGCGTGATATACTTATTAAATAGAAGACGATCCTTCGCGTTCCCTACAAAATACGACCCATCGTTTGAGAACAGCTAGTGCCTATATAATATTATATACATGGCGTACCGCATGTATAAGTATTTGGTATATAATATTATAATAATATAACGTAGAAACGTCTAATGAAACGGTTATAGAGGTATATAAAATAATAAAATAATAACTGAGTATACTAAAGCAAAAACAGGATAGGTCGATTGTATTAAGTGCAGTGCCCACAGAAAGTAAAAACGAGTTTTGGGTTGATGGAACGCGTCTTGCAGGTTATAGAATAGAAGCGAATAACTCGGTGCCATTCTAAAGCGCCAATAGTCGCGGTCATGGCGTGCGTGGTTCAAGTGCGGCATGTGTGGTTAGGTTAGTGGTAGTGGTGGTGGTGGTGGTGTTGGTAGTAGTAGTGGTGGTAGTGGTGATGGTGCTGTTGTGTTGGTGGTGGTGGCGGTGGAGGTGATGGTGGTGTTGGTGGTGGCTGATGTGATGTGTGGACAACTACAAGGATTTCACGTAAGAAAAAAAGGGAGGGAAAGAAATCGAAAGTATACCTAAAAAAAGGTTAGAAACGAAAAAAAATTGTTATTAATTATTATAAATAAATAATAGTAATATTTTAACATAGGTAAGTAATATGATTTGAAATGAAATCCCTTCGTCGTCCATCGTTTATGACGGATTGTGTGGCGGCGGCGGCGGACAGCAACGAGCTAAGTGGCGGCGGCGGTCCTTCTAAAAATGGACCCTGCCCGGCGGCCCCGGTGGCATAGCCGCGGCGGACAACCGCCATTTGACCAATCATGGAGTTTGCGACGGGCACCGGGATCGCGTTGCAGACGGCCGCCCGTGGACCGAAATAGAAAAAAATAATAAAACACAGCCGCCGTGGAAACTGTTGAGATCAGCGGGTGGAAGGGGTGTCTGTCCGCCGTGGTGGGGAGACTAGGGTTTTTCACATGCTGAAACTCCGGGACAATCCCATTCATTCTACGTCTCAACCGCCGAGTAGGTACTATCTAATATAATATAATACGCACCTCGGACACTACTATTCGCTTATTGTTGTGTAGATAACATAATAATATATATTATAATTAATAATATTAAAATATTATCATCATAATATAATAATTATAAGACTACTGGCAGTGTGCTTTTAGAGTTCGTATATATATATAATATAAAATTTTGTATTATAATTTAACCGCTAAATAATAATTTTACATTAATATTTATTATAATTATAATAATATAATATTATTATATCTTTTATTTTATATATAGTGCTCTGCTGTTGAGTAGTATATTATAATATTATTATTATTATTAATTCAACAAAGTGTGTGTTTTTCTTTTCTTGTGAAAGTCGTGATCTTATTTTTTTTTTTTTTGTTTTTTTTTTTGTTTTATTTTTTTTTAGTGCTACGACGTAATACGTGCGTTAATTCGTCGAAAATCGAATTCGCCGCGTCGGTGATCATACATAAATAAAATATACATAGTGTCGGCGGCTGTTTTTGTGCGCAGATTTTGTTTTGTTTTGTTTGCCGTCTAACCTAACGCGGCAGTGTACGCCAAATAACCAACGGACATCGACCTCTCTGGTATAATTTTTAAATTTGTTTTTATCATTTTTTCGTTTGCGATCAATTCGTATTCCATCAAGACCCTGGTAATATATCCACGTGCATCGTATACACCTATATACCGGCACCTGCTTACCCGTCACCATGAGCTTACCATTTTATATCCGTTCGCTTACTCGCGCAATTTACGAATGTAAGTTTACCGCATAACCACTTAAGATCCTCGAGCAAATGGTTTGAAGTTTTTTGCCGGCCCGAGCTGGTCTAATAATAGAATTTTTTTTCGTTTGCTTTTCCTCCGCGAAATGTAGGCCGCCGCGTGTCGTATTTCATACATACGCCCGACAACTCTGGACTCCGGCCAATAGTTAATTATTTATAATATTTTACGATCCCAACGTTCAGAGCACCGAAATTGACACATTCGCCATAATAGGTGAGCGTGCACAATTCGTTCGACCTGTCCGACATAGTAGGTACTTTTTAACGTCATAGGTACCGTCGACCTACACCGATTTAAATTTTCAATCGCTTACAGACAATAAAATAATATTATCGCGTGCTTCAATACATCGCTTTGATGATAATTTTTATTATCTCTCGAGTACCGCGGAACCAAACCGTAACACATGTACCATAGCCAAACTGCAGGGCCGTCATCGTCGTAAAAGTTCAAATACATTCGGACAAGTCGTTATTAACGGGTAACCACTATACATCTTGCAGTACATTTAAAATTCTTGAGTGCATACTATTTATGCATTCGAATACTGCAGTTATGATCTATTTGTGCGATCGAAAATACTATAACTAACTATTAAACGCTTCTCGCTGATTGCGTCTATAACACCGATACCGTACATTAACGTTCATTTCCGTTCGATCTATTTCGGTCTGTATAGTGTCCACCCGGGTCTGCATTATTTGGCTCCGGCTCCCAAGTTTCTAATAATATACACGCCTTGTATAGCTCCAGGCACCTCAAATATGCGATAAAGAGCTTTTCGATTTAAAAAAAAAATCGTGTCACCTAACATTTGCCTGTTGTGTATGTGTTATTTTTACTGTGTGTCCATCACCGCGAGGTTATATTATTGTCGAGTTTGGGTTTGCTGAAACTTATAACGAACCGTTGTATAATCGATGAACAGTTTTGCAGTTTGATTTTTGCTCGACAATTTTTTCTTTCAAATTTTTTTCAATTTTAACTTAAACATTTTTTTTTATTTTCTTCGTTTAAATTTTAAATTTTTTTTGTTATTAGAATTTCACCAATACTTTACTCGCATTAATGAACATTAGTAAAACTCTATATTATAATATAATGTGTATATTATCCACGCTACACAGTGATATACCTACAATAACACATTTAATTGACCGCGAATTATTTTTTTAGGTGTGTCGCAAATAACACCATAAATAAAAGAGGTGTGTGACGACGTGCAACAAATTATTTCTTTGCCTTTTCTCTTCAAACTACAAAAATGCCGCGTGTAGTTAAACAAGAAGGTGATGACCCAGATCCAACCCCATACTTGTTCGTATCGCTCGAACAGAAGAGAATCGATCAGACCAAACCCTACGATGCGAAAAAGGCTTGCTGGGTGCCCGATGAGGCAGAAGGTTTCGTCCAGGGAGAAATCCGAGGAACCAAGGGTGAACTGGTCACCGTCGCTCTGCCTAATGGAGAGGTAAGTCATTCTACGATGTTTCAAATTAATTTTAAAATCTTGTAAAATCTATTAGATATTTCAATATGAAGCTTAATATATTTTTTAATAGATATAGTTAGAGTAAACATTTTTATTTTTGGAAATATTACATACATATTTCATGGTATATTTTGTTTATATTATGAACAATAAATAATAATTATAATTTTAATGAAATAATATTCTTAGTAAACTTTGATAAAATGAACAAATTTGTAATTTGAATATGTAGATAAACATTGTATCATAGTAGGTATTATATATAAGTATATATATCACAGTCAGTGGCAATAAGTAAATAATATTGCAGCGACAAAATAGATACCTACAATAAACTTTTAAATTTTCTCACTTATGAATCGGAAGGATAGACATGAGATAACATTTAATATTATAAATATTAAAAATACTCTAAGGGACAGTGAGGGGACATTAACTGAACTATGATTTGATGATTAATTATTTAAACATTTTTATTTAATTGATAACAATTATCATACGATAAAAATAACTATATTATATTATTACCTACAATATTGGTTATCTTTGCACTTTCGTCTACGATTGCGACGTGATATTTAGATTAAAGTTAACTTAAGATGACCGTATTTATACACACCTCGATAAACTAAAAATATTTTCGTAATATAAATAATTTGAATTTAGATGTATTCAAATCTTTCTAATGATGTACGGAAATTCGATATAATTATGTTAGGGATTCATTTTTGTAAAGTTAATATTATACAGTATAGATAACTATTGATTTTATTTTGTTCCAACTGTTAATAACTTAATGTTCTAAAATGCATCAATGAGAATAAAACCTTACATACCAGAATATGGAGGACGAAAGTAAAAGGAAGATAAGTTTTGGGTGTATTAAATATGTTGCATTTCAATGTTACACACTGTATTTTGGATCGCATAGGAAAAATCATTCAAAAAAGATAATGTATGTCCGGTGAACCCGCCAAAATTCGAGAAAGCCGAAGACATGGCTGATCTGACTTACCTGAACGATGCCAGTGTGTTGCACAACTTGAGGCAGCGATACTTTTGCAAATTAATTTACGTAAGTACCAATTCCAATTTTACTAATATACATTTTCTATGGTATGTCAGGTAAAAGATTTCAAAAAGGACCAAGTGGGCCAAGTGAACCCACCGAAATATGAAAAAGCTGAGGATATGTCAAATTTGACATATTTGAACGATGCATCTGTATTGTATAACTTGAAAGAAAGATATTACCATAAGCTCATTTACGTAAGTGTTAGGGTGGCCAATGAACGAGGTTACGTGCATCGTGCTTTTGGATTGTGAAACCCGTTTAGAACATCCTGTGTAATCCAGTTCCTGAAATAACCCTCATAAAATACAAGAATACAATAATTATAATTTATAACATTAGATACATACTTAAATATAATAACCTACCAATATTTTTAATTTCCCTTATAATTATTACAATTTAACCAATTAAAGTATAATTTAATATGCTTTACTTATAAGGTATATTTCTTAAAAGATAATAACATTAATTTTAATTTTACTCTCTTTACATTATTTATTCATAAATACTTTATTTTACAAACACTGAGTTCGTATTCTTGAAATAGCGTATCACTGTACGTTCCCTTCACGCGAATACTTTGTTAATTTGTTTTACATCACATATTTGATTATTAAATACAGATTGTAAATATTTTCTACATTCAATAATTATTATATAATTAATATCGATTATTCGTCGTTGTTGGGATATGATTTTATATTAATGACAAAAATACCCGAATTAACGAAAAACCTTGTTTTGAAATCCTGTTTGATTTTTATCCTTATTAAAATATATCATTTTATCTCAATTCTCGATATGCCGGGATATACATAATTAATTTTATATAGTAAAACCCAAATACCTACTTATCCTGTGTGTTCGTTTTTTTGCTATTACTGTCGGCCGAATATGACATTGGATCTACAGTTCTAGGTGAACCCTGTTCAAGAGAACAACACCTATTGGCTTCACATATTAGAGATTACAACATGTTTGTTTTATTGGTTTCATCGATGTGTAAAAAATCATAGTAGTAGTCAGTAGATTGTTTTGAATGACATTTTTATTAGATTAGACTTTTTTTGTACAATGTATATTTTATATTCTTACAAGAGACACTTACAAATAATTATGTGATTTATGAAAATACATAAATCATTTTTTAAATTGGATAATCATATGGATTAATTATTGCATATTTATACAACTAATAACGATTATAT
Organism: Acyrthosiphon pisum; assembly: GCF_005508785.2. NCBI lineage: Eukaryota > Metazoa > Arthropoda > Insecta > Hemiptera > Aphididae > Acyrthosiphon > Acyrthosiphon pisum. Next base: position 97,082,942 of record NC_042495.1, on the reverse strand, counting down.
TTTAAAATTGAATACCCACATAATTATTACAAGTGTCTGCTGTAACGTTGATTGTATATTTGTATTTTTAAATTAATTTTGAGAATATTGATATGTTTAGACCTACTCCGGATTGTTCTGCGTTGCTATCAATCCTTACAAACGATTCCCCGTGTACACCAACCGTTGCGCTAAGTTGTACAGAGGCAAGAGGAGGAATGAAGTTCCACCCCATATTTTCGCCATTTCTGACGGCGCTTACGTTAACATGCTTACAAGTTAGTATAATGTTCAATTAAATGTTTAATTAAAGATGAATTCATTTCATTGAGCGTTATTTTGAATTATTGATTAGAATATGAACATAGTTTTAAATACTATGCAAAAATAATTCAATAATAATATCAAATGTATCATAAAATATATAGCTCATGAATATGATAATCACTGTAAAAATTTATACTTTCGTAACAATGTTTTTCTTTTATTTTTTTTCAGACAAAGAAAATCAATCTATGTTGATCACGTAAGTTACAATTATTATAGTTTAATATCGGAATATTTGTTATATTTATATTTTATATTTTGTTATTCAGAGGAGAATCTGGAGCTGGAAAAACTGAGAACACGAAGAAGGTAATTGCGTACTTCGCCACTGTTGGTGCTAGCACAAAGAAAGAAGAAGAAGCCGCTGGTGGCGTTAAGAAGAAGGTGATTATTAAAATTGAATACTTACAAGTACATCAATAATAATTATTGAACCTACTTTAACAAATATGTTATTTTATTTAATAGGGTTCCTTGGAAGATCAAGTCGTACAAACCAATCCGGTATTGGAAGCCTTTGGTAACGCTAAGACCGTCCGTAATGACAACTCTTCTCGTTTCGTAAGTATACAATCTATAATACCAATATCATATTAACAACACACGATATTATAAAATATTTTTTGGAAATGCTTAGGGTAAATTCATCCGTATTCATTTCGGTCCCTCTGGAAAATTGGCCGGAGCTGATATCGAAACTTGTAAGTACATATTAAGATAAATATCTAGTGTAGCCACATGATTATAATCGATGTACCTCGTGGTCATACATATCGATTGGACTTTAGTAAAATAATTTGAGCTAATCTATAATTTTAAAACGTTTTACCACTACAGATCTATTAGAAAAAGCTCGTGTCATCTCTCAGCAATCTCTTGAAAGATCTTACCATATTTTCTACCAAATCATGTCTGGATCCGTGAAAGGCGTAAAAGGTAATATATATATTATAATAAGAAAAATTATTTTTTTATACTTTAATATGAAAAATTTAATGATTATTCTTAAAATTGTATTAATGCTCTCATACACAGTAAAAGGGTTATATTATGTCATGGGGAGGTAATAATATATATAGATAATAATAAGGCAAAATAATTTGCGATAAAACGTTGGCGAATGAAATCGTAGTCTATTCGATCGATACTAACCATACCACTTTTGAATCCGAATAACACTGATTGGTTGTTAAACACAGAGATGTGCATGCTGAGTGAAGATATCCACGACTATTACTACGTGTCACAGGGAAAAACTACTATTCCCAATATGGATGACGGAGAAGAATTCCAATTGACCGACGTAAGAGCCTACAAATCGGTCTTATCCTCACTACATTTCCTTAAACTATATTATTCCTTATTCCATAATAATATACTATTTATGTATATTCTCCTCGTACCTACTGAAATTCGTCGAAATGCTGGGCGTCTTAGCAACCGTAGATGACGTAGTGTAGATGCAATTTTTTTTTTTTTTTTTTGATCTATTATTTAGAAAATCTACGAGTGTATAGAATTATGTAAATAAACTGCATAGCCGTACATTACAAAACTAGTACAGGCGTAACGTCTACCTACATACAATATGACTATAAAAAATATGTCCGAAACTATATATTATTATACTTGATATAATATATACTTACATTGATGACCGACATTAGTCTCAAACCGCCAAATGTGTGATTTTAATTTTTAATTTTAATTTTTGATAAAAGTGTATAGAGTGTATTATATATAGAACAGACCAACAGATTTTACGACAATAGCTGTTGTAGTCGTGTAAATACATTTTTTATTTTTAACATTAAAACAATTAGTTTTAAAACACCGCGAATCGTAGTGTACAAGGTTATAATAAGTACAGACTTAACAGACCATTTTTAACTCATACCGTATAAATGGTTATTGATTTTATTCATATTATTATTAATTTTTTTTCTCGTGACATTTTAACTTAATTCTAATATTCAAATTATTACGTTTCTACGAAAAAAATCCTATACACTACTGATTGCGAATGTGGGAGATATTTTGATTTTTGAACAATATCTTAGTTTAATATTATACTATTTTCACAATAGAATATTTATTCCAGAACTTGCATGTTTTAATTTTCTATTAATTTATTTTAATCGGTTTAACAATTTTAAAAATCAAACATAATTTTTATGAGAGTTACATATTTAATAGTTCTTGGCGCGTGTTGCATTTCTGGAATATGTTATTCTATGTGTATCGGAATTAGTTTTGATTTGAACCCGATTCCCGAATGTGTTTAGTAAATGAGATATATGAGATTATCTCTTATATCAATTTTACTCATTAAACCCAATGCATGACAAATGGGGTTTGTTTTTTTAACCAGAAATGTGTCTCCTGTCCAACAATGTAAACGATTATCATTTCGTCAGCCAAGGAAAGACTAGTATACCTGGTGTAGATGACGGAGAAGAGTTCAAAATTACCGATGTAAGTCTTTCCCTGTCTATTCCTATTTTCGTTCGAGTATGCTCATTTCAATCTCACAATACCCAACCGTTTTTAAATACTTAAGAACATTCTCAACACGTCAAAACTATTATACGAATAAAATAATAAATGAGCATTCTAAACGAATATCCTTTTGAATCTCTCCTACCGTCAATTGTGTAATCTTTGAATACCAAGTGGCTTGATTGTTTTGGCTAAACTCTATTGTGACTATCGGCAGTGTACTACTTAATAATATGTAATAAAACTCAAGTCAATCGCACAACTTATATGTAACTTGAAATATCTTCACAATATTATGTACTAGCATATCATAATTTTATTTTATTTTGTTTGTTTTGGACTTGTATGATTTTGTGATACCTAATAACTGTTTTATGCACTTTGCACGCAGAAATGTGTTTATTGAGTAAGAATCGAATCTCAGACTTCTATTACGTTAGCCAAGGTAAAACTCGAATACCTGGAGTAAATGATGGTGAAGAATTTCAAATTACTGATGTAAGTGCCACTGCGCGGGTACTTCGTGTAATCTCATTATTCACTTTAATTACATCATTTATTCATGTGCTTTAATTATTATGGATATCTTACGAGCGTAACCAAGCAAATAAAATGCGATCTATAGGTTTTCAGGGGAAAATAAAAAAAATTGTTTATCATCTAAAACCGTATATTATATTTAAAAAAAGGTATTCATTTTACATTTTGGGTGCATATTGTCATATTATGACTATTTTTACTGTAAATGTTTTATTTTGATATTTGTATTACTGAATATTTTAACGTCAAATGCTTATTGTATTGTCCGAAATTTATGTTATTGTGTATGTTAGCAAGCGTATAATAGTATCATGCAAACCTATATGGAATTATGTTTGTTGTAAATATTGTCTCGAAACAATATTTAAAGAAAATATATTTTTGACAAACATGATTTTAGTAGTATAATAATATTGTATTGATTCTATGTTATATTATTTGTAATAATTTAGAAATATGTATATTGTGTATAAATATAAAATGTCTTCGTGTTGAATATAATTAAACATTACATGCTTAACTGAAATCGCTTGATTTGGCAGAAATGTGTATGTTATCTAACAACATCTATGATTACAACAATGTATCTCAAGGAAAAATCACTATTCCCGGAATGGATGACGGAGAGGAATTTATGCTTACCGATGTGAGTCTCATGCCTTTACAGTTATAATATATTTATGTATACAAAACATTTAATGATTGATGAAACTTCTTCATTTTTATCATACTGAAAATCGAATATAAAATATAATATTAATATTTTGTTATACTTCGGGGAGCTTTCTCTGCTTAGCTTGTTTTAACACACACATTATTAATTCTTCATTACTTTAGTCAATTTGTTATATTATTATATTTTATTTCATTTTCAAGCAGATATATTATAATTTTTTGAAAATGTTCAAATGTTCCTCACTTTTATTTTGTATTTTGATTGAGTGAGGGTAAGTTTACATAATATATATTTTTTATTTAGCTTTATTATAAGCTTTTGTGTTTCCTTGCTTAGGGTTTTTGTAAGTATTTTGCTTATTGTACAAACTTGTCGACTTGGACTAAAATTTGCTTTTTGACTCAAGTCTAAGACAACCTTCAATTTTTCCTTTACTCTAAATTATTTCCTTATTAAGATTATTTTTATTTTTATTTTTTACATACAAGAAAAAAGTCTAAAATTTCTTTAGTGTTTTTCTGAATCACGTTAACATTTTTATATTTTTTTCAAGTATCTCAATTAAAGTGAAATACACTAACTCGAATTTCTAATTGTTTTTCCTCCGCTAATCTTTATTCTTTATATTTATAAAACAACAGCAAGCTTTCGATGTGCTTGGATTCACTGAAGAAGAAAAGAATGACATTTATAAGATTACCGCCTCAGTCATGCACATGGGAGGCATGAAATTCAAACAACGTGGTCGGGAGGAACAAGCTGAAGCCGACGGCACTGATGTAATTATTATGTCATAATATTATATTTTTAATTTTCATGTTTATAAAATACAAAATATTATTTTGTTTCTGATTGTAGGAAGGTGCACGTGTTGCAAAATTGTTGGGTGTCGACTGCGATGATTTGTACAAAAATTTATTGAAACCCAGAATCAAAGTAGGAAACGAATTCGTCACACAAGGTCGTAATAAGGACCAAGTAAGTGTGCTTTTTTGTTTTCTATAAGTTCCCACACCAAGTACCTATATATAACTTATGAGTTATTAACTATGTACTATTATTTTGCATTAATTACCAAAATATGTGCTAATCGTATATTTTTGCGCTGTTATAGGTCGCCTACTCTGTAGGTGCTATGTCCAAGGGTATGTTTGACAGACTTTTCAAATTCATGGTGAAAAAATGTAATGAAACTTTGGACACACAACAAAAACGTCAACATTTCATTGGTGTATTGGATATTGCTGGTTTTGAAATTTTCGACGTGAGTATAATCTACTTAATATACTTAATTACAATTGGAAATGATGCAATAGTTACCTACTGTTGTATTATAAATTGTAATTAGGTATATTAAAATTTACAATTAATAATATCGATATTATTAAAGTAAATTATTCACCTTTCACATATTATTGTATTACATTACATTTTATGAACTTGTTATGTAAGTGACATTTTTGGGAACATTTTTTGTTCAATATTCCTTTCTTATTATAGTGGGTATGTTTGAATAAGTTTATCCATAGGTAATCATATATTTTTTAATATAAAAATGTTATCATAATTTTAATTTGTTAGGACTGTTTCATTTACCTTGATTCTTATTAGGTAATTTTCGTTTAAATACGACGATGATTATTTTTTATGAGCATATTTTATTCCTTAATATTTTACATATTATTTTAAATTCTGAATTTGATAAACACAGTACAATGGTTTCGAACAATTGTGTATTAATTTCACCAACGAAAGACTTCAGCAATTCTTCAACCATCACATGTTTGTGTTGGAACAAGAAGAATACAAAAAAGAGGGTATCAACTGGGCTTTCATTGATTTTGGAATGGATTTGTTAGCCTGTATCGACTTGATCGAAAAGGTACTTCGATATAATCGGATAGTATGACTTATTTGCATTTTTGTTTGATTTCCAATCCTCGATTGAGTCCCCAGAATTTTAGTTATGTGTTACACTTCAATTTACGACGAGAGAATATTTCGAGAAACGTCGGTAAGGATATTTTTGTATACCTATTAGATATTACTATTTTGAACCATACCTACCTAAAATAGACCTATTTAAGACATATAGTGAACTCTTTATAATATTATTACCTGCCAATTAATGTTACCATGATATCACTCTAATAATAATACTGACTTTACCTACGTATTATGTTCGTATAATACCTTCCACAGTCCATCGTATTCAGACCAGTTTAATATTTTATTTTAAACATCACATCCATTTAACATGTTTATTGTTTGCTACCTAATTTAAAGTACAATGGTTTCGAGCAACTTTGCATCAACTTCACCAATGAAAAGTTACAACAGTTTTTCAACCATCACATGTTTGTACTTGAACAAGAAGAGTACCAACGTGAGGGTATTGAATGGGCTTTTATCGATTTCGGAATGGACTTAGCCGCCTGTATTGAACTTATTGAAAAGGTACCCGTATTGGAGCAGGCGGTTGAGTGTTAGAGTTGAGATTCTGCACAGTAATTAGATCGATCCTCCATATGACAAACGAGGAAATTGTATAACATAAGTATTTTAGCTGGTTTTCCAAAACGTGCCATGAGAGACACGTCGAATTAGTATAATAATATTGTAGTTATTAGTTATTACTCATTATAGTTTTTGTTTAAATGTTGTATTTTTATACCTACTTATACCTCATGCATGCTAACTGTATTTGCTTGTTTTTTTCTTTTCCCATTCGTTTGTACTATGTAGTTCAATGGGTTCGAACAGCTTTGCATTAATTTCACCAACGAAAAACTGCAACAGTTTTTCAACCATCACATGTTTGTATTAGAACAAGAAGAATACAAACGCGAAGGTATTGAATGGACATTTATTGACTTTGGAATGGATTTGCAACAATGCATTGATCTTATTGAAAAGGTTTGTATGAAAAAATGTTAGGAAAAACACTTTTCATTATTTATTATCAATCTAAATTAAATTAAAAATGAATCGTCAAGAAGTCAATATACAGTTCCTATACAAAATTAGGTCATTGAGTAGTTCAGAAACATCAAGTTCTTAGCTATTGTAATACAGGTATAAGTATTTAGTAATCAGAAATGTTGATATTCAGATATATCTTCATATAGAAAAATAGAGTTGTAGTATAGAATGTTTGCACGTTTTTATTTTATCCAGATTGTACAACACGAGACATGATACAATTTCGTTTTTATTTGTGATTTATATAAAAAAAAATACTTTAAAATGTACTTAAACGCATTCAAATCACTTTATTATATATTATATTTTAATGAATAACAAAAAATATTAAATTATTTTTAAACCATATTTCAATAAGGATAGTTAAACTGTTGCTTTTATTATCTTACCTTAAAATTTAAATTTAAGTCTATTACATTATGATACAAAGGAGTGTAAAAGTTTTTTTATAAAAATTATGTACCTAAGTTTTGTATTATAAGATGTTAAATTACTCTCGTTTGAAATACTTAAAATAACTTGCTTATTTTTTTAAAATATTTTTACACTCAAAAATATTAAAAAATAATGTTAATTAAAGCCTTATGCGAATGATAATAACAACATTTGAATAGAGATTTAATACATAACTATTCTTATTTAATTTTTAAAATTAGTACTATAAACTGGAATTTATAATATATTAAAAAGTTTTTTCAATGCGGGTACATTATAAACCTGTGTTTGTACGCGCATTATAGGTATCTAATTGTGTTTAAATTTACATAATATAGCCCATGGGTATCTTGTCAATCCTTGAAGAGGAATCTATGTTCCCCAAAGCCACGGATAAGACCTTTGAAGACAAATTGACCTCCAACCATTTGGGTAAATCACCCAACTTCAGGAAACCAGCTCCTCCCAAACCAGGTTGCCAAGCCGGACATTTCGCACTTGCCCATTACGCCGGTGTGGTAAGTTATCAGATATTAAAAATAAATTGAACAGTTTTTTTTAACACCTACTCGTTTCCATGCTTAAATATTGCGTTGCATTTGTGTTTAGGTATCATACAACATCACCGGTTGGTTAGAAAAGAACAAGGATCCATTGAACGACACCGTTGTTGACCAATTCAAAAAGGGAACAAACAAATTGTTGGTAGAGATCTTCGCTGATCATCCAGGTCAATCTGGTGGTCAAGCTGATGCCGGTGGCAAAGGTAATATTTCTTGTATTAATTAAAATCTTTAATTAATAATAATTACCATATTAATTTGATTAAATATTGTGTGAACATTACTTATGATTACTGTTAAATCAGAACTACAGAATTCACACACACACACACACACACACACACACAAACACGTGTACACAGACACATTTAATATACATTTTTTAGATCTAACAGTACATGAGGTAAATTACTGTGAATTTTTTCATCTTAAGCTACCATAAATATTTCAAATTCAAATCTTCTATAATGTAGTATTATACCTAAACCAAATTTTCAACAATCATTTTTGAAGTACTACGTAAACGTATTATTAATTTCAACGATGTACAAATCATTTAGTAACTGATGTATATTTTTTTAGTATGATTTTTTTTACCTACATTAATATTTAGAATCATCGTATTAAAGAATACCGTATCAAGTAAAAATTAATAAACATCAACATTTTAAGTTAATATTAACTTAATCATGATTTTTGATGGATTTTATATAATGCAGGTGGTAAACGCACAAAAGGTTCAGCTTTCATGACAGTATCTACATTACACAGGGTAATTTTACCAAAGTGTTACACACAAAATCGTGTTTTTTGTGAGACCATAAAACTGCTTCGCAAATATTACGTTATTACAATAATTATTTACAATACTGTTTCGATATCTTCTGTCTATACTATTTGTTACGTTATTTTAATACTAAACAACACTCAAAATATAATATATCGATAAAAACAACACAAATCATTTAGGTGAAACACAACATTTATTATATCGATAGTACCTACATATTTATTATTATTGTCAATTCTAAAATATTTGTGAAAATAAACAGGAGGTCGTGGAAAGAAGGGTGGTGGTTTCGCCACTGTGTCGTCATCCTATAAGGTATATCATTAGTAATAATAATTACATCGGCCTTGATTTTTGTTTTTGAATCCACTGAAATGCCGATTTTGAAAAATCACACCAACGAATTGAGTTGTTTTGATAAGGACGCAAAATGAACTCTACAATTTCGGCATATTTTTTTTTTGTGTATTCCTCAAAGTAGAAGTAGAACTAGAACTAGTTTATTGTTTTTTACCCTTAAGACCATTATACTTCGGCATAAACCGAATTAGTATTAATATTTATTTAATTAGCCGATTTGCAAAATACCGTTTGAACCGGATATATCTGAATGTGTTGCACGCGTAGACAAATACGTACTAAAAAAAAAAAAAAAAACAATTAGTGCATTATAATATGCAAGTATTAATAATTGTGTACGATTGCTATTATAATAATAAAATACTACTGCATTTTGAATGTATTATATTTTTAATAACAACATTTTTATTTTTGTGATTCTGAGCAGAGCTTTAATTTTAATGTACCTACCTAATATAGTACAAACACTTAACCCAGAAAAAGGAGTGTGTTCCATAAGTTTTACACCTATGACCTTTCTATATGATTTTGAACATTTGACACAGTACTAAAAGGAAATAGTTTATAAAATCGTTTAATCATTGGTCATTGCCCAGCAATTTTCAAAAAACTGATAACACGTGATAAAACCTTGTTTTATTCACCTGTTTGAGAACATTATTTTGCATTATTTTATCACTTTTAAATCTGAGAAACTTCCATGCTTATCAATTATTTATTTTAAGCAATACTTTGCTATTTTCAAAAAATTATTACTTTTTTTAGACCATTTGGTCGTACTTAAATATTTTCACTATAATAACAAATTTTAACATATTAACTTATTATACAATATTCGTTTGATATTAATTACATTTTAAATTGAAAACGTCTATATGAATACAACATTAAACAAAGCTCCGTTGAAAATCGTTCTCCAAATGCAATGATGTACATTATTGCTTTTTGTTTTATAACAAAATGTGTTGGTCAGCAAAACGAGGGAGAGTATAAACTCAAACCTCAAAGCTCCACGAAATCTGTCAGCGTTTTGTTTCATAATTTTATGTAGAAATATAATGTTATAACAAAGATTTTTCGGTTTATGTTTTAACTTGAAAAGTACGATTTTTAGCTGTAATTTTATGTTTTAACGTGTTTTGTACAGCGATAACAAGACATATATTTTTGTTTTCTCTGTTTGTTTTTGTTTTTATGACGATGTTTAATAGGTAGGTATTGTTATTAATATTCGTATGTGTATCATAGGAACAATTGAACAACTTGATGACAACATTGAAGAGCACACAACCTCATTTCGTACGTTGTATTATTCCCAATGAATTGAAACAGGCTGGTAAGTTTTTTTTTAATATGATTCATAATTCATGAATAATATTTGATAAGTAATTGATTGATAAAAACTCGTGAAATCGTATTTTCTCATAGGTGTGATTGACTCTCACTTGGTAATGCACCAGCTGACATGTAACGGTGTACTTGAAGGTATCCGTATTTGCCGTAAAGGTTTCCCCAACAGAATGGTATACCCAGACTTCAAATTGCGGTAAGCATCACAACACTTATTATATCTATTTTATTTTTCAATATCCTAATATTCAGTTATGAATTTTAAAAATATATATTATTCGTACACATTTTTTTAAACAGTTAAATTCCCAATCGGTGAACATCAAATTTATAAATTGCCTTCAAGTATAATTTAATATAGCCATCGTCAAAATGTATTAAATATACCATTATACCATACCTACTTATATCCTATACACAAAGTGATTTATATATACAATTATTAAAATTAATTAATTTTATTTGGTAAAAAGATACATGATCTTAGCGCCCGCTACTATGGCCTCGGAACCTGATCCTAAAACATCAGCAGCTAAATGTCTCCAAGAAATCCAATTAGATCCGGAGAGTTACCGTATTGGGCACACAAAGGCTAGTTATCGAAAACTATCATTATTTTCCATTAGAATAACCAAACTTAGTAATTTAGATACCCTCGAGTGAACCCTTTTTGATATTTATAATTGTTATTGGCATGCAGCACGATCAAACCTACCTACCTAGCATCCCGCACCATACACCCTGCAGTTTGTTAAGCGTCAATGTAGTGATATATATATATGTTACAAAATGTAACAGCATTGTAGTGGAAAATGGAAATTTAACATATTATAATTTAAACGTGTTTTTTTTTATAATTATTATTATTAATTTCTATTTAAACCGAAAAACAAATCAATAGATACAAGATCTTAGCTCCTGCTGCGGCGGAAAAGGAGACTGACCCAAAGAAATGCGCTGGCGTCATTTTGGAAAACGTCGGGTTGGACCCAGATAAATACAGGCTTGGCCACACTAAGGCATGTTTAAAAAGCAAAACCAATATAGAAATTTTCGTTTGCGAAATTTCTTAATTTATGCCATTTTGCTTCACACTATATGCATAAACTTCTTGCAACTTTTTGCTGAAGGTTTTCGCTGCAGTATACAATATTGGGCTCTAGGATTATTTATTGTTAAGCTGGCCGTTTATAAAAAAGTTGTTTATCTACTTCAATGACGCTCATCGATGTTTTACTAATATTAGAATAGCATGCGCCCACTTAGACCTTAGTACTGTAGTTACTAGTTTATATACGTAGTGCGTAGTCTAGAATAATAGTATTGAATAAACCTACGAACGAGTAGACGTATTATTATCCAATTCCTTTAGACGTTTTGTATACCAATTTATATTTGTAATGCAAACAAAAAACAATACCTTTTTGTTTTATCCTTGCTTGTTTTTTGGTTTTTACATGTTCCACCGCTTGTTTTTAAAAAATACCTTTCGCCTCACATCACAAAAGATACAAAATACTGTATCCAAAAGGTGTGAAAGACTCAATGTCGCCCGAAGAAGCGACAAAAACGATTTTGCAAGGAATTGAACTCGACCCAGAACAATACCGGTTGGGTAACACTAAGGTATACTTATGGGACAATATGTTTATTTGACGTCATTATATTATTAATTTGATTCACGCATATATAATACCATCACATTCGTATAGTGGCGTAATTTAGGTCTTAAAGTGGACGAAATACAATTTGTTGTCGTATACATTTCAATATTATGCTGATAAACTTTGTTTCGAAAATTCTAACTGTCGGATTTAATGATATTTTCAACTTTCGATGTTGTGTATGTTTCAAAATCGATTTATTTGATTTTACCGTACGACCTAATAACGCTAATCACATAGTGTATATTTTCAACCCAACTGTATGATGCCTATTTATAGTGTTCAGGGTACAAACTATTATACACTCTAGTTAAATATGTTTAAATATTATGTAAATAGGATCATTCAATTATTATGCGCAAAAAAAAGTTTAAAAATGTTAATAGAGTAACTACAAATATTCCGATTTTTCCCCTAAAGATTTGGATTGATATGTACTTAGGTTAGATATATTTTTTTTGTATTTGAGATATTTATTACGAACTATAAAACAACATAATATTATTTTTGCTAAAAAAATAGTGGGCAAGGTGTATCTATATTGGCTATATTGTATAAAGTACTCCAAAATGTTTATGTATACATATATGTTCAACAAATATCAGAGTTATAACGTCTTGCAATACGTAATACACTTTTACAGTCCGGAATTACGCCATTAATAGGATATAATAGACTAACAGGTTAAGAAATATTTTGTATACATTTGTTCATTTCATGAACTCATATGTATGTAGGTCGTGGTCAATGTCCAATATTTTTAGAACATTTAATTTCAAATATATTTTACGTATATTTCATCATTATATTGTGAACGTCATTATTTGTTAAATATTTTATCAAAAAATTAAATTTATAAGATAAAATTAGTAACCCAGGATATAATAATTATGAAAACAAATTTATCATGCATGAAAAATTCCGCTTTTTACTATTATTGATATCATTCAAGTATTTAACACTAGAATTTTGCTTCATTTTTTAAGTGTTTGATTCATAGCTTTGACGAGTTTTACATTATTTAACTATGGAAAAAGAAACTGGTACTACATAAAATGAAGTTTTTCAGTTAATTTCTTTTTTGCCAATACACACATTGATTGTATGTTTATTTTTTGGTTAAATGTGATCAATTATACAATCAATATAATAAAACAAACTGCTATAAACTTCATTTTATGTTTACAAATATTCGTTCAAAATTGTTCGCCTGTCATTTGTCGAGTTTGAACTCTACAGCTCTCTTTTGTTCACTAATCTAACTTGATTTTCTTTGGGTTTTTCGATGAATTCAATAGGTATTCTTCCGTGCTGGAGTATTAGGTCAGATGGAAGAATTACGTGATGAACGTCTAAGCAAAATCATTGGATGGTTGCAGTCATACATTCGTGGTTATATTGCCAGAAAAGATTTCAAGAAATTACAAGACCAGAGGTTAGTAAACTTGCAACGCTCGATAAAAATATGAAAATACTAACAATAAATCGTTAAAAAATACGTTTTGCGAGTATATTTATAAATATATATAATATATTATGCGTTATGGCTGTTATGTCATCGTAATAGTATCCACGATATTTTGTAAAAATATACTCAAGTTATTTATGGCGTAGATATATCGCTTTATGAATATTCTGTATAGGCTGAACAGAAAAATCATGTTCACAAATTCTTACAATTTCTATTTTAATTTTTATGTTAAAACTTGCTAACGTATCGTATAACCGATTCACCAAATTTTTAACATTATTTATTAAGTGATTTTATTTTTGGACAGATTGGCTCTATTGGTTATCCAGAGAAGCTTAAGGAAATACATGAAATTGAGGTCGTGGCCATGGTGGAAGATGTGGTCTCGCGTCAAACCATTACTCAATGTGGCTAACATTGAAGATGAATTGAGAGTAAGTATTTTACATTTTTTAATTTTGGTATTTTAAATATATACTATGTACATTTAATCTCCTTAATTCCGGATTATTCTACATGAAATTTGTGATAAATTGTAGTTATTATCGCTTTAATGAGATTTCAAGTTTTAAATATCACAAAAAATAAGAAATCTTTTTTAGGTTCCTTGAAATGCAATAATACATCATGATTAAATTTAGATATCTTATACCAAAATCTTTTTATATTTATAATATAATATTATGTTTAATTATTTATGGTATAACATATATAATTATATAATGTATACCCAATCTAATTTCTAAATTCATACCTAAACATGAATCATACATATGTTAAAAATAATTTTTCTACAAATATGTTTACATGTAACATTAATATATAATTATTTATGTAGCCATAATAAATTATATTACTAAAAATATGATCATATTACTAAAAATGTGATCATATTAACTTTAAATTATCATCAATATCAATACCATATATAAATTTACCCCCATTTTAGTTGTTTATAATAATAAATGAAAAAATACAAAACCTAATATAAAACAGATCAATTAAAAAAAAAACTGACGAAAGTTTTTATTTTTAGATCCTGTTCAATTTATATTGTATTTATAAAAAAAATCTTGTAACGTATACCAACATAGTTAGTTTTGAAAACGAATGTGTTTATAAGATCATTGATTTAAATATAGATTTTTTTTCAAATTTGTATTTATTTAAGCATCTAATATCATCGGGATTTGATATTTTTAGTATTTAAACATTTTTCTAATAAAATAAATGTTTTCAAACAACCATTAATAATAATATAATCCTAAAATAAAAAATTGCTATTATTATAAATATATTAAATAGAATTTATATAAATATCACCACCCATGTTGCATCCAAATATGCACTCTACACAGTATAGTACCCCCACCAAAAATATTCTCGCGTTACTGGTCCACCCACATAGCCGCTCTCTTCGGCACCATCGACTACTTGGTCCATTAGACACATCACTTGCCTTCCCGAGTGCTAGCCTAGTAATAACCCAGTGCCGCCATGGAGTTACTAAAAGACTTGGAAAATTCTAAACAGAGATTGGAAGAAGAAGTAGAAAAAGTCACAGCTGCACTTGAACGTGAAGAAAAACTTCGCAAAGAACTTGAAGCACTCAACTCCAAACTTTTGGCTGAGAAGACACAGCTACTTCAATCTTTGGAAGGCGAAAAGGGAAGTGCGTCCAGCATCCAAGAGAGAGCAGCTAAATTGGCGGCACAAAAGAGCGACTTGGAATCTCAACTTTCGGTGAGTGCTTCAAATTATTTAATTTTTTTTTATTTTATTCGATACAGTCGGGAGAAAATATAACTTACAGTAGTTTAAACTATTGAAAATATAGTTGATTACAATTAAATTTTAGTAATTTAAGCCGTTGGCTTCTGAACGTATAGTCAATCTCAATTACATTTATTATTCAAATATTAAAGCAGTTAGTATAAAGATTTGCAATTTAAATCATTCAAAATAGATTGATATTCAAGTATGTGTTTAAGTAGTTCTTATTAGTTTTCTTAACCATATTGAAAGCAGTAATAATACATAAATAGGTATTAATTATTTATATTATTAAATCTGAAATCTATGTTTTAAAGTGTGAAAGAATTCAAAACATTATAAAACATTCAATTCTTAAGATCCTAAATAATATTATATGCATTATTATATGTATTCTTATACTTAAGTTTAAAACTAAGATTTTAACGAGAAATATCAATAAATAATAATGCACTTAACATGCTTTAGGATTAAAGTCTTTTAGTTAGTCCTTTACATAAGATGAATTTTCTAATATAAAGAACTTTAATGCTCATTTTTAAAATTAAACTCAAAAATATTAAATTAAATGGAATAAACGTAAAATGCAAAAAAATAAAATACCTAACTATTTCATAAGCTTATAATAATTGGAATATTAAATAACACTAAAATTAAAAATACATATTATTTTAACTAAGCTTTGGACCGAGCTGACAGCAAGCGTAATACATTGCCACAACGATTTCCAGTATTAAAATAACACATAACGATTATACATTTTGCAGAATATAAACTTTAAAAAATGTGAATATTATGTTATATTTATCATCCATGAATAGTTCCATGCGACATAAGCGGCGTGAAAGAATAATATCCCACGAGTCACTTCTGGTGGTCTATTTTAAAGTTCGATGAATAATCCTAGTTTCAACGCCTCCATAATAATATTACCATGGAACATCGGATCTCCTTCTCCTTCTTTCATAACATAGATTTCACGACATGTTAGAAAAATTCGCTGGCAACGAAAAGGCCCATAAATCCCGATATGGGGGGTGGGGGACATGCGATAACACGTGCCCACACGCAATGTACCTGGAAATAGATTAATATTCTGATGTATGAAAAAAAAACAATTTTATTTATTGCATGTTATTTAATACATATATTAGATATTTAAAAATAAATTATATGAAAAAATTAAGGATTTCTAAAAAATAAATACCTACATCACTCGGCGATGTTTTGTTTGTAACTTTAATAATTATTATTTAAGAATGTTGAATTTTAATTTACACACTACTTATAGTATACTAATTAATTTAAATTAAAAAAGAAACGCTGCTTGACCGGCACTTTTATTTAATATTTAATACATCGCCATATTTACTTTTGAACAATATTATCTAAGTTAAAAAATACTTATATTATAATATTAATTTTTTTTTTTACAATATAAATATATTATGCTGTATTGTTGTATAATAAAAGTACAGTCCTATACAGTATAAAGTACACATAAAAACAAAACAAATATATAGAATATATAGAAATATATAAGTTATACGCTGTTTCGGTGTATTAAATACAGACACTTGAATATGCTAACAGTTGGTTAAACTTATTTTAAATAGAATGAATATACAATTTATACATTTTTTTAAAGTTGTGTGCTTGTGTAGGTATTTTATTAAAATGTAAGTAGTTTTAAAAGAGTTTATTTCTATAACATTGCATTGCATTAATTAAAGAAGTAAAATTATCTGATTTATTACGTATCATAGAATGTTACATTACTAAAATTGTAAATAGTACTCTTTTTATTTTAATTGTGTATTTATAAATGTTTCACTAAAAGAGATTGTGTTTGAAATGTTGAACAAAATACACGTTTACATAGAGGCATACTATAGAATAGGTTTCGTAATCTGATTTCATCGTTATTTTAGTAAAAATACCAACATACCGACCTCTATAGATATGTTGAAAATATTCCCAAAATAAATGATTAAATCAAACGCGTTGACTGTTGGGTCATTATCAAAACATCTGGATAACATTGGTTTATGTGTAAACGGCATTCATCAAGTAAAATTCTTTAAACATGTACTTCATTAACCTGTTTAATTTGTATAATTTATATTTTATACCCACGTAATTTTGACATGCACCGATGAGTATTCAAACTATTAGTATTACTCGAAGTATTTATTTTTTTAATTAGATTTGGCAGACATTCAAACAAATAATTTAGTTATATTTCTCTTTTAAATATTAATAATATATTACTCTTTTACAAAATATTTTATTTTATAGAAACGTACAGACAAATTATTTTAGTATTTTTTACATCCTATGAAAACTCTTTCTTATTTATATATATAATTATATATGCAGGGATACAACATAAATTTGTTACGTCTATTCTATAAATTTAAATAATTTATACACGTATTAATAATGTACGTCTTGCTAAAATGTTCAAAATGTATTATAGGAAACTCAAGAGAGGTTAACCCAGGAAGAAGATGCGCGTAACCAACTGTTCCAACAGAAAAAGAAATTGGAACAAGAAAATGCAGGACTCAAAAAAGATGTCGAAGATTTGGAACTTTCTATTCAAAAGTCCGATCAAGATAAGGCATCCAAAGATCACCAAATTCGCAACTTGAATGATGAAATTGCTCACCAAGACGAACTTATCAACAAGTTGAACAAAGAAAAGAAATTGTCTGGTGAAACCGCCCAGAAAACTGCCGAAGAATTACAGGTCAGTTTTAACATTTAAGATTAATACCTAATCCACAATTTTTAGTAATTATCGAATACATTTGAGTAAATAATTGCTCATTATTTGATTATAGGCGGCTGAAGACAAAATCAACCATCTTAACAAAGTTAAGAACAAGTTGGAACAAACTTTGGACGAGTTGGAAGATTCGTTAGAACGTGAAAAGAAATTACGAGGTGATATTGAAAAGGGTAAGAGGAAGACAGAAGGAGACTTGAAACTTACCCAAGAAGCTGTTTCTGATTTGGAACGCAACAAAAAAGAACTTGAACAAACAATTCAAAGGAAAGACAAGGAATTGGCTTCCCTTACTGCCAAACTAGAAGACGAACAAGCTTTAGTTGGCAAACAACAAAAACAAATCAAAGAACTTCAAGTAAGCGATTAAATATATTATTTTATATTTTGAAAAGTATGCTATTAGATAGTTTACTTAATTGTAACTTTTAATTTTTAATTAATATTCGTCATTCCCCTTTCAGTCGAGAATCGAAGAACTCGAAGAAGAGGTTGAAGCCGAAAGACAAGCCCGCGCTAAGGTAACAACTAATAACAATTGAAAAATAACGTTTAAATTATTCGATTTAGTCTTACGATTTAATGTAAGTTACGCATTTTTACTAACCAATATATATATTTATATTATTGATAGGCTGAGAAGCAACGCGCTGATCTTGCCCGTGAATTGGAAGAGTTGGGCGAACGCCTTGAAGAAGCTGGTGGTGCTACTTCCGCTCAAATTGAGTTGAACAAGAAACGTGAAGCTGAGATGAGCAAACTCCGTCGTGATTTGGAGGAAGCTAACATTCAACACGAAGCTACCTTAGCCAACTTACGCAAGAAGCACAATGACGCCGTTGCAGAGATGGGTGACCAAATCGACCAGTTGAACAAACTCAAGACCAAGTATGTTTCGTATTTTTACTATTTAAAAAAATATAACAATGAAATTTTATAATAATGAAAAATATACATTCCATACTGATATGATTTAATTATATATGGGTGCTTTATCTATAAACTATTTGAACTGCATAATCGTTACGAAATTTATCGTTAGAAATAATAATTTTAAATAATTAAACTTCCAAGCACTAGAATAATTTATCGGTATTAAATAAATTAAAATATACATTAAGTAATTGAGAAAAGTAAGTTTTTATTAATTATTAAATCATTTTTTAATTTATTTAATTATCTGTCTAATGTAAATAAATTGTTGTATTAACGATTTAAAATAATATATATTTTATCAAATTAGGGCTGAGCATCATTCACATTATCTTGCCAACGACTTAAACAACACTAGAGCTGCTGTTGATTTAATATCTAGAGAAAAGGTAGAAAAAACACTAAGGTTCAGTGTTTATATATGTTGCATGACCATGTTTTATCCTCATTTGTAATTCAATGAAAACAAACTTCGAAAGCATGTTTATTCCTGTTTAAAATAAATTCATTTTTATCTATTATCTAATTAGGGTATTAAGATCTTGATGATATAATCAGTAGGTACCACAGAGGCAATTAAATATATTATTTGGTCAGTTTAAAGCGATGAATCTGAAATAAATTAATATATAAATATAATATTTATTTTTGTAAGCAACGATAGTTTAAAATGTAAATAAAAATAATGTTGTATTGATTATTAGAGCTGAGAAGGATAAATGCCAGTTCTTGTGTGAATTGAATGACACACGTGCAAGCTTAGACCACATTTCTAACGAAAAGGTTGGTTGAAAAAACAAATGATGTACTGCTTTGGCAAAAAAGAACATTCGAATAATAATTCAAAAAAAAAAATTGCTTCACATTAATAAATCTTTAAATTCATTTTCGCACTTAACTTTATGTATGTAATAGAAGCTTCGTTGTTGAAAGTTTTAAAAGTCATCATTATTAGCAGGCAAATATTATAATATTACATTATAAATAGTCAAAATAATACAATGTTTTTATCATGAGCTACTAACATATTTTATAAACATAGGATTTAGTAATGACTGTTTAAAATACTTATGTTCCAGTTAAAATGTGCTGAGTAATACGTTTTCTGTGACGTTAAAATAACTTAGATTTAAAGTGTGCGTTGTAAATGTATGATGATGTCTTAATCAAATATGTACTAATACTTGTAAAATGTGTTCAAATAATTGTTTCGTGTTTGTGTTCATTTTCTGTTCTACAAATAATGTACGATTGGATTCTAATTTATTTCGGATTTATAATATTAGGCCCAGACTGAAAAGATCTACAAACAAGTACAACACCAGTTGAACGAAGTTCAAGGTAAACTTGATGAAACCAACCGCACATTGAATGACTTTGATGCTGCCAAGAAGAAGTTGAGCATTGAAAACTCCGACTTACTTCGTCAATTGGAAGAAGCCGAATCACAGGTTTCTCAGTTGGCTAAGATCAAGATTTCCCTCACCACCCAACTCGAAGATACTAAGAGACTGGCTGATGAAGAAGGAAGGGTAAATATTTTTATATAAAAACTTATTGCAGTTTTACTTATAATATTAATCGATATTATTCAATTTTATTTAGGAACGCGCTACACTTTTGGGTAAATTCAGAAACTTGGAACACGATATTGACAACATTCGTGAACAATTGGAAGAAGAAGCTGAAGCTAAGGCTGACATTCAAAGACAATTGAGCAAGGCTAATGCTGAAGTTCAATTATGGCGTACCAAATATGAATCTGAGGGTATTGCCAGAGTTGAAGAACTTGAGGAAGCTAAGTGAGTATTCTCCTATTCAAATAAAATATATTATGCAATGCATTTAAAACCTGTGTAGACATATTATAATATTTTTAAATCTAATATACTATTCACATAACCTTTATTTTCTTAGACGCAAATTGCAAGCTCGTCTCGCTGAAGCTGAAGAGACCATCGAGTCACTCAACCAAAAGGTTATTGCTTTAGAGAAAACGAAACAACGTTTGGCAACTGAAGTCGAAGACTTACAATTGGAAGTCGACAGAGCAACAGCAATTGCTAATGCTGCTGAAAAGAAGGCCAAGGCCATTGACAAGATCATTGGAGAATGGAAACTCAAGGTTGATGACTTAGCAGCTGAATTAGATGCAAGCCAGAAAGAATGCAGAAACTATTCCACTGAACTCTTCCGTCTTAAGGGAGCCTATGAAGAAGCTCAAGAACAATTGGAAGGAGTCAGACGTGAAAACAAGAATCTAGCCGGTAAGTTTTATACTTTATTTAAATGTGTTATGTATTATAATGTGTAATATTAATACTATTTTGATTTGAACAGATGAAGTCAAGGATCTTCTTGATCAAATTGGTGAAGGTGGCAGAAACATCCATGAAATTGAAAAACAACGCAAACGATTGGAAGTTGAGAAGGATGAACTCCAGGCTGCATTAGAAGAAGCTGAAGCAGCATTAGAACAGGAAGAGAACAAAGTATTGAGAGCACAATTGGAACTGTCTCAAGTTAGACAAGAAATTGACAGACGTATCCAAGAGAAAGAAGAGGAATTCGAAAATACCAGGTAAAATATAATTGTTAAAATATTTATACCTAGCAAAGTGATGAATATCTTTATATACTTTAATTACCTAACATTTAATGCAATACTGAAATTATATTTAAGTAAGATTTGAAAGTTTTGAAATGTACATAACGCATACAACCTATATTATTTTAGGAAAAACCACCAACGTGCTTTAGACTCTATGCAAGCTAGCTTGGAAGCTGAAGCTAAAGGAAAGGCTGAAGCTCTTAGAATGAAGAAGAAGTTGGAAGCTGACATCAATGAACTTGAAATCGCTTTAGACCACGCTAACAAAGCTAATGCTGAAGCCCAAAAGAACATTAAGCGGTACCAACAACAATTGAAGGATGTACAAACTGCTCTCGAAGAAGAATCTAGGGCTAGAGAAGATGCCCGAGAACAGTTGGGAATCTCCGAAAGACGAGCGAACGCATTACAAAACGAAGTGGAAGAATCCAGAACCTTATTGGAACAATCTGACCGTGGCAGGAGACAAGTTGAACAAGAATTGGCTGATGCTCATGAACAGCTCAATGAACTTTCCGCACAGGCTACCTCCATTTCTGCTGCCAAGAGGAAGCTGGAAGGAGAACTACAAACCTTACATGTAATATTATAGCATAAATTGAATATTTTCCAAGTATAACGTTTATTAATAATGTATTTATTTGTATACAGTCTGACTTAGACGAGTTATTGAATGAAGCTAAGAACTCCGAAGAAAAGGCCAAGAAGGCAATGGTAGACGCTGCCAGACTTGCTGATGAACTCAGAGCCGAACAAGACCACGCACAAACCCAAGAAAAACTTAGGAAAGCTCTTGAAACACAAATCAAGGAATTACAAGTAAGCATGATTAAATAAATTTTAATTTTAATGGACTGTTTTAATTCTTAAAGTATGATGGCATTATTTTTAATACTTATTTAATATTTTTAGGTAAGATTAGATGAAGCTGAAAATAATGCATTGAAGGGTGGTAAGAAAGCTATTCAGAAACTCGAACAAAGGGTACGAGAATTGGAGAACGAGTTGGATGGTGAACAACGCAGACACGCCGATGCGCAAAAGAACCTAAGAAAATCTGAGCGTAGAATTAAGGAGTTGAGCTTCCAAGGAGACGAAGACAGAAAGAACCATGAGCGCATGCAAGACTTGGTTGACAAACTGCAACAAAAGATCAAGACATACAAGAGACAGATCGAAGAGGCCGAAGAAATTGCCGCACTCAACTTGGCTAAGTTCCGTAAGGCCCAACAAGAACTGGAAGAGGCTGAAGAAAGAGCCGATCTAGCTGAACAAGCAATTGCAAAGTTCAGAACAAAGGGCAGATCAGGATCCACAGCACGAGGCGGAAGCCCAATTGTAAGTGTTTCTCACATTTAATAATTAAAAATCTATGATTATAAATTGTTATGACGTATTTATACATGGCGATTTGTACATGTTCATTCGACTTAATTGACGCACTTTAAATTACGTGTTCACTAAAAAAAAAGTTGGATGTATCGTAAAATTGAGATGACAGACACCTATCACTATCTGA
This sequence comes from Acyrthosiphon pisum, assembly GCF_005508785.2. Taxonomy (NCBI): domain Eukaryota; kingdom Metazoa; phylum Arthropoda; class Insecta; order Hemiptera; family Aphididae; genus Acyrthosiphon; species Acyrthosiphon pisum. The sequence goes on along the minus strand of NC_042495.1, from coordinate 97,059,679 downwards.
GCAGTTCTATATTTAATTTGTTAACATAATTTTAAAATAAAATTGATGTAATACATCCTAATTGTCTCAATTGTACGATACATTGTTGCGCGTTATTCATATAGCGAGCTAACAGAATCATTATTATTCCAGCCTCAAAAGCCACGAAAGGTGCTACCATTGGAGTAAAATCTTGATTCTATCTATTTATTTATTTGTAAGTCGGATAGACTAGATTTGTAGTTGACGAGTCATGTACTCGGTTAGAATGTTTTTCACCGATTTTAGCCGCACAATCAACATGACTTGATACGGTCCTATTCTAACTTGCATTTGACTATTTTACATTTCTAATCATATAAGCGTTGAATACTCCGATTACGAAATAATTCGAGTTGTTAATAATCATACGATATGTTTGTGAAATAAATATTTTTAATTCCTAACAAAATGCCCATTTAGCTGTATTATTATAGACCTGATTTTGGTTTAACGTTATTTGAAAAATGAAATTTACTATCAGTTACGAGTTTAATGTTTTATTAATTTGTTTTATGCATGTGGCACGATCAATCCAATAAAAGTTATCGCACATGACCTAGACTTTTATTAATAATACATATTACATTTTGTTCATATTAAATTTATGACATGCGTTTTCAGGCAATTGTGGAACATTTTTAAACGTGTTTTTGTTTTATTTGTTTGTTTTATAGGGACACAGGCCGCCCGTTAAACCACAATTCGACGGATTCGCCTTCCCACCCAGATTCGACCTCCACCCAGAAGGCGACTTCTAAACAAAATTTAACTTATTTGTAATAAAACTTTAAAAAAAATGTACTACAATATTTTTATTTTTTTTCGAAATGTATCATAAAACACCACGTACACACAAAACAGCAGCATCAACCATAAATCTACATCATCATTTGCGACACACATGCGGCCTGTCTGTATTTATTAGTGTGTAAAACAATGTTTTATTTATATGAAAACAAATTATCATAATGATAACTATGTTATTCAACCTAAATTCTTTTAATTTAAAATTAATTTTAACCCCGTTGTACAATTCAGCTTCTTTAATGTTTCCAATAAAGATATGCTAATTGTTAACTTATAATAATCGTTTGTATTTGTTCGTTATTTACTTGGCCTGTTCCTCTACATACATTCCGATACCTGTGAACATTTCCGTTTCTGTGTCTAAAGTGTTACGTTGCAGCACATCAGCGGGTTAAATTAAGAACACATTGCTGATGGTGCGAGTCGATTGGCCGTCTTTGTCGACGTCAAAACAGATGTCATAGGAAACCGTTACTATTTTATCGAGTTAAACTTTAAAACAAATATTATGATTCATATAGATGTATGTATAACAATACAATTGATAAGAAACAATGAGTAGTGTTACGACCACTCTCGTAAAATGTGGGTAAAGACTTAAGACTATATATAGTGAGTATATAATAGTATGGTGTTGTTGTAAGTTGTAATGTATAATCAAGTATATATTAAATATACAAATTAATTAATAAAAATTTTGTTTTGCTACGCCACATCAGCAGGTAAAATTAACCACACACTTAACACATTCTGATGGTGCGTGTCGTTTGGTCATCATTGTCGAAGTCTAAAGAGATGAAATGAACGTCATAGTAAACCGTTATTTTTATTGAATTAAACTTTAAAACATATATAATATTATGATTAATTTATAATACAGTTTATAAGAAACAATGTGTAGTGTAACGACCGCTCTCTGATAATGTGGGTTAAGACTTAAAACTATAATAGTGAGTATATAACATTATATTATGATGTTGTAAACTTTTAAGTTTTAACGTACAATCAAGTTTATGGATGTTTCGCAACATCACGTCATCCAGCCGGTAAAAGGTAAAACACGTATTGTATTATAATAATACAGTTGATAAGGAACAATGAGTACGTTCTCGGAGAATGTTGGCTAAGACTATAATAGTGAGTATAATATACTCGTAATAATATAATGGTGTTGCATAATTTTGAGTTTTAATGTATAATTAAGTAGGTACTTAACATAATTTGATTGAATTCCCAACAGAGCTTCGACCTATTAATATTCTATAGTTCCAGCGACTGTATCGATTTGTATCGGTCGAAGGCTCGTAACACACGAGTGCAACATTAAGTTTGCGATCAATATATTATGACGTAGGTATAAAAATATGGTGAACGAATGTCGTGAAAAAATATTAATGTAATAATGAATTGTAGATATAAATATATATAATATTTTTTGTGATATATGTGCAAAATGTTATATATATATGTATATAGTTGCGTGAATAATAATTCTCTTGCCAATAATAATATTACGGGTAACCGAATCACCCTAATCGGAAAGTATCAAAGTTCTCTTGTCGGTTTTTTTTTTATTTTCATTTTAATCGGCTTGCGTCGACATTGCGTAGGTAATGACAATCAGTACAATAACCATCAAGTGGTAAATATTTCTCTCGTCACCAGATGACTGCAGGTAAAAATATTAATGCTCGTCGCTATAATATTATATCGATGGTCTCTATACTCGAACCGAGTGCGTGTGTTACGTAAAATAGCTCTTTGCTCGTATTATCGAAACAAACATAGCTAAATGCCTCCGCATAAATACATCGATGGATATTAAAAATTAAAACCAAATGTATCACCGTCACGATACGTCGAATACGCACGAAAAGTGGGCGGGGGAGAGATGGGAGCCAATAAGTAAGACCAATAACCGTTAACTTAAAACGAACATATTGTAATAGTACGTAGATATAGTAGTACTTACCTAATTAGTATAATGAAGAAAAAAAATAAAAATTTTCATAACTTTAAAACGATACAATTATTTATTGTTCTTCGTGATTGACCGGAACAGAAACGGTGATCTTGACACATATAAAAATGCGTATCGGCGGTGTCTTTATTGGAAACTTTCCAACTTGGAAATAATAACAATATGAAAAATATTCACAGAGTTGCAGTCAACCAATATATTATTATATAGTGACGAAAGTGTACAGTAATAATATACTTATTTATTACTCGTATATTATAATATAAATAATATATTATTATTTCGTATTGGCGTTGGATGCCTGAACTTTTTCGAGTGGTGAGGATTACGATCGAGAATATATATATTTTGTTCGGTTGAGAAAAAATATTATTATTATAATATGTTCGGCATAAAAAAGAAATACAATTTATTTTCAAAAGAATGTTATTAATCTCGTACTTATAACATTATTATAATATCATGACTATAATCTTAAATCTAAATTTATATCCTCGTACAAAATCTTTTAGCAATAAAATATTGCGTATTTTTAATTGATTATTTCGTAAGTGTAATTTTATGATTTTTATATTTAATCTCGCTTCGAATAAAAATTAAAGCATTATTGAACATGAATAAAACGAGGTCGATGGTAATTAAATTAAAATAAATTTAAATACTTGGTTATTGAATATTTTATTTAATACAAACAATCAATAATTTTTTGTACAAACAGTATTAGTTGGTTATAGTTTCAGTTCTATCATCATTTTTATGACGTTCTTACCTTAAAATTTTATATCATTAGGTTAGATTGAGTACCGTTGAACGTAAACTAACTATATTGTGCATTATTCGCAAGACGGGGACGACAAATACAAGTGGGACGTCTTAAACTTACCAAGAATAGCTATAGAGTACTCGTTGATAAAGTACGGTAAATGGTAATATAATTATGACCACACGGCGTTACGGATAGACAATTCGGGTACACCACGGTGTTATTTATCCATATTTCTCGATATTTTAACCAACCGATAAAATGTTATTATTAATACGCCAAAATAATAGTGTTAAAATATAATATTTAATTTACAGAACAATATTATATTAAAATGTTATTATTTGTATTATACATTTTAGTATTATGTAATGTATAAATATAATATACAAAATGTATTGGCCACAGATGCCGCGGATAGTTTGTTTAATAAAAGTAAAGAACAAATAAATATTACATTGCACATTTTAATGAAAAAAAAAAAAACTTTATTGATGTTCATTGTAATGGTGAAATTAAATTATAATAATTATTAATAATATATTGCTTACTTTTTTTTTTGAGGGGGGGAGGGTCAAGACCAGTCAATTGTCATGCAAGCATATATAATCCTCCATCTGCTTCTGTCATTCGCTACTTCTCACCATTGTGCTCTAGGTTCCAGCACTTCTAAATTTATAACTTAGTCTTCCAATGTGAAACGAGTCCTTCCCAAAGGTCGTTTAGGTGTCGTGTTATTTTCGATTGTGGTCCTTATTATTGATCCTTGTTTTCCCCATGCTATCCTGCCCATTTCAGTCTTTTAACTGAGATTTCCTTTCCTTTGATTTCCTTTTAACAAAATAACTAAAATAGTTATTCTAGGTTTTTTAATATGTCATTTCGTCCAAATTTGAACTTAAAATGACTTTAAAAATAAACTGTGCTTATGTATTTTTTAGATTTTTTGGTAACAGAATTAACTACTTACGTGAAATCTTGTTTTAAATTTTCAAGCCTTAGATATGAAAGTTGAACATTTTATAAATTTTTAACTACAAAATAATTATTCAATTTTAAATTTGATACATTTTGTCGAAATTCGATCTTTAAATGCTTATAAAAAAAAATAGTGCCTATGTATTTTTAATATTTTTCAACTGCTATTGTAACAATATATCGGGAGCCTTGTATTAAATTTTTACACTTTTTGGCCCAACAGATAAAACTTAATTGATATTTATAGAAAAAAAATCTAAAAAAATTGAAAACTGATAATGTCCGTAAACAGCTCAAAAAGTGTCAAAAATTATTTTCAAAATTTCATCGTGTATATTAAATACTAATATAAACATTCAGTGAAATTGTCAAGTATCTACAGTCATTCGTTTTTTAATTACAACAAAATAAGAAAATCGTTACATGAGAAATCGATTGAATATCAAATGTTGTAAAAATATGAATTTCAAACGCTCATAAAAATTTAATTTGACTCGCTTGAAGACGTTTTTTTTTGAAAAAGGTAGACAAACTTATGAGGAATCTTGTATTACATTTTCAAATCTTGGATTTAAAAAGAAAATTTTACATGCATTTCTAACTCAAAATAATTTGCAAATTTTCGTCATTTTTACGTATTTTGTCAATATTTGAACTTTAGATGCTTATAACAAAAAATTGTGACCATGAATTTTTAATTTTTTTCATCTGCCATTGAAACAATATATAGAAGCCTTCTATTAAATTTTCAAGTTTTTTTAACCAACAAATAAAATTTTATTGATATTTAATGAAAAAAAACTAAAAAAAATGGAAACTGAAAATATCCGTAAACAGCTCAAAATAAGTCAAAATATTTGGAAAATATTATGGTGTATAGAAAATACTAATATTAACATTTAGTCAACATTTCATTTACCTACGGTCATTTGTTTAAGTTTCGCACCAAAAACCAAAATCAATTTTCTTGAAAACAGATTTTGCGTAAGAATTTCCTTTTCCTTAAATTTTCTTTTGTTTTTCACTTTTGAAGCTGTTGAAAACTACTGGGAATTTTTTACTTTTGATCCCCTAAAGTACCAACTAGATTCACTTTCCTATCAGAAAAGATACTGTTGAAGAAAATCCAAGCATTTTTACTGTCCTAAAAGGTGATGACAGACACAAAAATAAAAATAAAATTTAAAAAAAAACACACATCATTGTAAAATCAATACATTCATCGTTTCACTCAGAATCTAAAATATTAATTAGGTAGTTGCGTAGTTTATGATAATACTATTATTATATGAATAAAATACACATTATTGTATAGTGTATACAGAGCAAATTATTATCGCTGTTGCTTTTTTAATAATAAAATATCTCAATTATATCAATATTCTATTACCACTATAGGTCGAAAATTCCAAAATATGATAACCCACGTGCCCTACTTTTTATAAATTAAAACCGGAGATATCAATAAATATTAAAAATATTTTGTTATTCCGAAGGATGGTGCGTGTCGTCTAACCTAAATATTTATCATTCTTTTTCTACATATTTTTATTGCGTGTTATTATATAAGCTAATCAGATAAATACTTCGTGGAAATGCTTAGAGTAAAATGTAAAATGTGCAACGCGACGGTAAATATTTGCGATAGACGTCGTAAAGTATTTCACAATATAATATTATTATTATTATGGTTTTATCGTCAAAATGTATAAAGCGACGTTCCGAAAGGTACATCGAAAAAAGGCTAATATGGTTCATCATTTTTTATAATACAAAATATGTCTATGGATATAAGTATAAAATATAATATGAACTCTACGGCGCGTATATGACGTATGATGTTGATGATGTGTAAACGGGGAAAAAATTGATAATTTATATTGAACTATGTTACAGGTCTCGTGGTTAACGAGAAGAAAAAAACACTTGTTGACTAACCTACATATAATGACGACGTTATGTTATATTATATAAACGGAGAATATAATAACATCAACACTACACGTCACTATACATATATTATGATAATCTGACAACCTATATACTTAGGTATTTCGTGTTAAGTACGCATCACATGCACTATACTCCGAGTATAATGGATCATGCACACATTATATTATTATATTAATTATTTTTACGTTTAAATTGTTCACAGGATTTTGCCCTGCAATGTACATATTAATATACAAACAAATTTAAATCGTTAAACACCATATTATTTTGTCTGTACAATAAAAGCCGTGGTGTATATCGACAATAAACCGCATCACAATCGTACATAATACAGAAAGTCGTTATTTAACTGTATATGTCGCTGGTGAATGACCTAATAGACGAATTTATATACAATTATATGTACATGTCATAATAATTATATATATAATGACGTGATAAAGTCTCGTCCTAGTAAGATTTAATGTGTAGCGCACGACTATTATAGTATTACGCGATATATAATATCATTGCTGGGTGAAATACTAATAAAGATATTGTATTGTATAAAACCACGATGGGTGCCGGCGTACACTAATAAATTGGTGGTGGTGTGCATGGTACGGGTTGAAGGACACCTGAGAAAATGTCGATTACAATACGACCGTTCGTCGTTCTTATAATGATATATAGAGTGTAACAGATAGAACTGACTTTTGGAATAACTTTTTTTCTAATCCGATGTGAATCCGATTATAAAAATGATTCGGATGGTAAAAAAATTTATCTAAAGCAAGTAGTTTATTTTTTAGAAATTTTTAAAATATCAATATTTTTCGATTAAATTAATCTGGAACGCAATAACTTTTTTAAAAATATTATTTTTGGAAATTTTCTAACATGGGTATATTTCTTAAACTATTTACTAATCATATAATTTTAATAACTTTTGTCATACGTTTAAGTAGCATAAATTATTTTATATTATACACCTTGTAAATATATATATATATATAGTGTACGAAAGTGTGTGTGTTTATGTGCACAGTAGTAGGTATATAATATAATCGGCAATCGCGGTGACTATATCGGAAATCGGAAAGTCGCTCTTAAGTTGTGCGTTGAAAAAAGGTTATTTTCTACATCGATTTTTCATACTTATATAATATATTATAAATTGAGACCCATTACGCTCATATTATAAGAACGATAAAAATCACACCACCTCCTCCGAAAAAATATTCGTTTGCCAGCCAATTCAGGTAGGTACGGCGTGTGCTATATATGTCGGTATTATATTATTATATATCATATAATATATAATTTATATACATATATAATGAACACTGTATCGAGTCGGTTGTCCCCGCAGTCGCGCGCGGGAGGGTGTGGAAATTGAATGAGGTACGCGTATATGGTGAGGGTTGCAGCTGCTTGTGTGTGTGCTTTCGGAAACGGAGATAGGCGAAGACTAAAAGAGAAAAAAAAGGAAACGGAGAAAACATTTCCAGGACCGTTCGTCGATAACGTTTTATATTATATACGTGTACATGCGTACCTGACAGGACGGAAAAGCGCTGTATACACACACACACACACACACACACACCGAGCGTTCGACGGGCCTATACATCTATTGTGTGCCGCCGGATGAAAAGCCGGGCAAGAACGGCAAGCAATAGGCCGGCGGGGGTGGGTTTTTGCGGATCGAGGTCAGGAGTGACGTCAGTACAGGCACCGCTGACGTCACGGACGTGACGTGTTTACGCGGATGTTGCTGTCCGGGGCACACGCGCCGCGCACGGGGTACGGCCAACCCCTTCGACGACCACCCACCCCCTCAAACCGCCAACGACGCATACTTACGCACACTTCCGCCGCCGCCGCCTCATCGACCCGAGTTTCGACCCGTGTATAATGGCTGCTGTGCTATACGACACATCCGCGTGCCCTACATTTTAATATGTATATATATATATAATGTGATATATAATAATGTCGTACCCCGCCGCACACCTCTTCACCCCTTCGATGGCCATCTACCCCCTCCAATGATACAACGATCAGCTCTAAGCAAACTCCCGGGTGGCGGCGCTCGGATGTATACGGTATATATATTATATATATATGCCTACAATAATATTATATAATTATGCATTGTATATAAATTATGTATAGTATTTTGATGCATATTTATATGCAATACATAATTATATGGTACGAATAACAGAACGCACTTAACGCACATTGTGTTCTGTGATATTGTCACTAGCCGCAGGCCGCAGTAGTGTCGAGTCCAAAAAGGTGAAAAAAAATTGAGACCCGATTCGTTGCCAAAAAAAACGGCTAATATGATACCTATGGGTAGTGCCAAATCAGAAAAAAAATATCTAGAATTTATTATACAATAAGCGTAGTTCAAACCAAAAACGAAATACCTTTCTATAATAATTTTAATGATGATTTTTTTCTCAATTTATTCTATCGAGTAATAAAAAAAGCTTCAAAATCCCTATACCCGCAATGATTGGAAAATTCGTGTGGTTATTATCGGTCTCGATATCCTGCCGGCGAGTTTGCTCTTGCCATGGACCTGCAGTGAACTAATTTTTAGTGAAAAACTAAATAGAATGTTCACCCCACTACCATCCATTCAATAATCACATATTTAATAATGGCTCTGAATTATATATATAATAACAACTTATAATCCAAAGATTATAAAGGTTCTGATTCAAAACTGGAGGTTTAAAGCACCCTCCACCATCCGAAATTGTGCTGCTGACGTGTAATATCGTCGAAGTATTGCTAATATTGTTTATATAATATACCAAAGGGCTAAGACCTGTGACCGCAAAAATTCTTCAGAGTGCATCGCGGTATCGCACTGAGCTGATTATTAAATATACCTATATACTGTATCTATATATATTAAATAAAAATATATTGATTGCTCCTCCTCTTCGGTATGTGTATTACAGCGGTCAGTAATAAAAGTATAAAACATATAAAATAACAACTTATATATTATAGTTAATCCAAATATTATACGGATGCAGATATTTTCAAAATTGAGGGTTTAAAGCGCATCATCTATTCTGTCGAGGTACTGCTAAATAATATTGTTCATATAATATATACTCAAAACCCGTGAGCGAGAAAAGTCTTCGCGATGCATCGCGGCGTCGGACTGAGCTGATTATTATTAATATACTGCATAATATATCAAATAAAAATATATAGAGCGTTCCTCTCGTCCTCGGTACCTCCTGCAGTGTATTACTGTCAATAATCGTGACGACAGCTGGCGAATCGAAATCGGACGGACCGCGGAGAATATTTCCATTTTGTTCTTCATATCATATTATATACTTATTCCTCGTCGGTTTTATAAATACCTATATAGAATACACCATACACCGCCGGAAACAGTTTTCACGCCGTTTAATATAATAATTATATACTTAACCAAACAGTATAGTCGGCTTTTCGCGAACACCTACGCGCGTCGATATGGTCTGTACGCACGCGATGTTATTATTTACCCCGGGCCTGCAGTTTATCGTCGTCGCCGCCTATGAGTTTATAATATTTACTTTATACTATGTCGGTACTATACACGTGTGTAGGTACTACCTACTCATATTATCATATCGTACTGATATACCACGCGCGTTTATATTATTATAGTGACGACAGGCGACTTTCGTTCGCGTACTGCGTTATTGAACGAAAGTTCAACCTTCAACCTATATATGCAGCAGATGTACAGTGTTGACCATAAAAAAATCTTTTGAAGTGTATTTCTAATGGCCGTGCACCTATATAGTGCTGGCCGCCTGGCTCCTATTTGAATAGCATAATCATATTATATTATACGTTTTAAAAATATTTCTAATATTATCGTGATGGGAGTGCTCCGGGGTCGGAATCTGATTGTAGGCAAGTATTAGGAATATAATATTGAATAATATGTAGGCATATATATTTATTCTTTAAAATACTTGACAAGTACACCATCGCCGTCGATGTAAACACTGCGTCGCTCGTAATAAATGTTTACCCACGAAAGTCGGTCAACAACAAGATGATGATGTATATTATGTATAATGTATATTATATATACCTATATATGAATATATACATACACCTTATGGTGACCGTACACTTTAATATATTATTTGTGTGTGTACTATGTATACATTGTGTTTTATAATGTATATAACTACAGTTATGGCGTCGTGGTAAGCCCGAATTAAGACATTTGAAGCCCCAGGGGCCAAAGTTTTAAATGAGACCCCTGTACGAAAAAAAAAATAATAATGTATAATTTATTATTTAATATTAAGTTCCTGTTATAATAAATATATATAGCCATTAGGTACATAGCGATAAATAATGAATAATGTATCACTTTATTTATAAATTATAATTTACAAGCTTTTTTTCCTCGCTAAATAATCATCGATTTTTTTTTTTAGGTGATTTATACAGAGTCATAGCCTATAACGAAAATAGTAATGGACAAATCTGAGGCACCCAAATAAATTCTAACTATCGAGGCCCGAGGGCCATGCCCCCCCTGGACCCCCCCTCCTCCTTAATCCGGGTTTGCGTCGTGGAGCATCGCTGCTGCAGCAACTGGTATAATAATATGTTTATTTAATATATTTTATTGTTAAACGAGCTATTTATTTATTTTCTCGCCACGTAAACGTTCTCCGACACGCGAATAACGTGGCCAACGTGCAGGGCTTACACTGTACGTTATACGAAGGCTATACATTAATATTATATTATATAATATGTCTATTCCCGAGTGGCTGTTGCGCGGGGATTGGCCCGGGATTACTTCCGGTCGAATTATATACGAGATAATATTATTAATATCGTGATAACGACATAGCGAAAATCGTTACGCCGCTAGTTATATCCGAACAATAATAATATACCGCATACAAAATAATAAATTTACCGTATGACAGGGGCGGATACACAAAGGGGTGTGATATTGAGGCTGAACATACTATTTTTAAGATACCTACCCTTCTCGTTTATCATAGTTGATTTATTAAATGGCGAAGTACTTATAATAATAGTAATAATAATAATAATTAATCGCTCTAACGCGCCTACAATTTTTTTAATGTCCGTTCAAATTTCAACTATCCCTGCTTTTACGAACTACGAGTATTTATTTATTTACACTTAAAGATACCATATATTTTATGCTTAACCCATATTTTATTAATTCCTAAGACCACCACTGACCGTACAAAGTATTCGTATCCGTATACTACATATTATTACATAATTTATACCTACGAGATACGTGAATAAAATTATGATCGTCGTTAAATCTTGAAACGGTTTTAAAAAGCGATTTTTATTTTGTATATAATATTATTTTATTTCTATGATTTCTTTATCTATAATCACAAAATCTAAATTTTTACATTGTATTTATATAATTAAGGCACATTGCTCGTATGTTACACATTGAATAAACAAATACAGATATTTGTGCAAACTCATTATATAGGTGAATGACTGACCTCGTATTGACTTTCAGTAAAGTTTTCATAGCCTTCTTGACGAAAATTACAGATGGCATGCATAAAAACCTGCTGTATTAAAGAAACTTTCATGGTCCCTCTTCATCGGAGTTGGAAAAAAACCACGCATAGTTGTGAAACCGATAGTTTCTCGATGTTCCGCGCGCTCGGAATCCAAAAAAAAGTGAAGGTTAACGCGGTTTTCGATTTCTGGCTCGTAACTATACAGAGTGTTCCAAATTTCATGTGAAAATATATATCATGGTGAAATCTGCTGTCACATGAAATTTGGAACACCCTGTATATACATAGAGTATAATTTGCAGTCGCGACTCGTGTCAAAATCGTTATCCGGTATAGAAACAGAATAGTTTTTTTTTGCACCGGATTGCGCATTATTTTATACCTACCAACAACTGGCAATTGGAACTCGCGTTTGACTAACGCAGTAACGCGCACATTTCACGATAACGAACTACATGGCGAAATATGTTTTTTCCGATTGAAATTGTTTTGAATTTCTGTACAGAATAAAATATAATATGCTATATTCTGATATAGCAAGACGTATTAAATAATACTTTCGTGTTTTGCAAATTATAGGATCATAATTATTTTACTAATGACATATATATCTGTATATATTACTAGTATTAGATATTAATTTAGTATTCAGTTTGGCAGCTAATGGCCATAGTTGCCGGGCTTAAAGTTCAATGAAAAAAAATTAATATAGAGGGCCTACTTGGTTAGTGCGTATCATTATAATATGTATTAAAAGAATAAATAGGTACCATTTCTAACTCCTGTCCACAATTAAAAACTATTATTGCAACTGCTGGTTAGCTAAAACATTTTTTGACTCTACAATTATATATATTGTGGTGAATGGTAATAACCTTACACTAATTCCCAACGACTAGCGAATAAGTAGAGTGGGTTTTTTTAATTATTATTATTATTAGTAAATGCTATTTATTATATACTTAACTATATTATAGTTTCAAATAATTAGTTTTTTTCTAATTAGTAAACATGTGCCCATAAATATATTTGTTTTCATATTAGTATACTATATATTACTACTACCGTTTTTTTCTTTAGTACAATAGTACCTAATATTCAAATAATGATGTATAGACAAATTGAATATTAAAATGAACATTTAAAATACCACTAGTTATATTACAAATTGACAGAATTATAATGTTTTATATGATTTATCATGATATTTTAATATGAGGATTTATTATCATTATTAGTCGATTGAACCACTAGCACAGCACCTATAATATAACTGCACTGTAGTTTAGTTAGGTACTTACTCCAAATTACTAATTAGTATTATAAATTATAATCAAATCTTACTTAATTTTTTTTTAAACCATCCGTTATAAACAGTAAACAATAAACATAGGTACTTACCTATTGGCAATTTATATTTTATATTTACGATTAAATAACTATCGCATAAAAATACAACTCCATTAAAAAGTTAAACCATTTTATATTCATAAATTATAAGTACCAAAATATTATCTTGTCCTGAACCTATTGTATTTTTAGATGTCCCGAGAGAGGGTGAAAAAACAAAAAAATGATTCATATTATTAATCTGATTTTAATGGTTTACTTTTTACTTAAAACTCAAAATTAACACTAAAATGCAAACTAATTTTTAATATACCTAATGACTATAGTTTTCTAATCACTCATTGTTGAACGCGTATTTTAAATTATATTTGTTGATTTAATAATATATTATACAAATAATTAATATAATAATTAATAGTAATTGTAAATAATTGGTAATACCGGTAAATTATATGTTATTTAGCCTAAGTATAGGTACGCCGCTATTTATATAGTTTAACCACAATTTTTATTTTTCAAGAAATATTTACGTATTTTTTAATATTTTTAAACTAGATTTTAGACTTTATCACAATATGTCTTATGACTAATGTCAATCGACAAATGCACATCATCTTCACTATTATAGTCACTTAAGACTTAAGTAATATATTATAATCGATGGTAATATTATTTGTAGTTTACGATGACTCATATACGCGATTAACTAATAATTGGAATGCAATATATATACCTATATTTAAAATTAGATAATTTTAATTTAAAAACAATTAGTAATTGATTTGTATTTGATTTAATTTGCGGCAGCTCGTGTCTGTAATAGTACATGTGTAGAAATACTTAAAATATTAACAATTTAATATAAATTATTAATGTGTACAAAATAAAACATAGATACTTTCAAAAAACAGTCTTACCAAGTGTACCATTTATTATACTTACTACTTTTTATGTATTTCAAGATTTTATACAGTTCAATTGATTATTTGCTTAATTATTATACAGCTATACCTACCTATAGTAAATTAGTAAACTGTACGTAGAAATATAATATAGAATATTAGAATTTCTATTAAGCTGATAAACCCCTTCTTGTTATGAAAAAAGACACCCCTCAGAAAAATCATTAAAAATACACCACAATACCTCATAGAAAATTAATATTATTGTTAGTTGATTAATTTTTCATATGTTTTATCGTTGGCTGCAATCGGCGTCATTTCAGTATATTTTTCCAGTCGTAAAAATGTTTCGACTGACATGTCAAAAATAACAAATATATACATAAAGTATAATAGTGTATATCTATTATTTTGTGGGTTCACTAACGTTTAAAAATAAATGAAATGGCTTCATTTTAATAAATCTAAATTGCAGTAATTTCATGTGCGGCAACTTTAATAAAACCAACGTCACTAAAATTATTATTTGATTACTTATAATAAGCTACGTTAGTACCTACTAAATTTTTATTTATTCTCATACGTATGATGAATTTTTGATTATCATTAGGTACTCATCGAAATTATTAAATTATGTAATAGTAGTTCATAATTAAAATTTTACTGAACAAAATACGTATTAATGTTAGCACGCTTTAACATAATATTCACATGTAGGTACTTTACTTGTTGTCATAATATGAATATAATGTTATGATCTACTAGCGTGACGACAATTATTTACTATCTATTGCGTGTTGTTGTAAAGGAAGGGTAAAAACTTATAAAGTCTATATTTATACAAGTTATAAATAAATTATAAATTCAATTAAAATTTAAAAAAAAAAAAAAATTTAATAAATAATTATCAATCCAAGCAGAAAGTGCTATCAATGCGGGTGGCTTCTTTCAACAAAATCTCATGACATGTTAACCTTTATCACATTTTCTTACTGTGTCTAGTATGGATACAGTCATACCCAGATTGTTAATTACTTTTGAAAATAAAAAAAAAAAAATTTACTATTGACAATATAAATTTATCATAGTATCAGATTTAATTTTTTTATTTCATTTCAAATATTGACATCTTGTTTTAATTATTTTAGTAAGTCTTTTAAAACAAATTTAATGGCGTATGGGCTATGGACAATTAATATTTTACTATAATATAATATATAATATTATTATGATACTATTATGATAATGTAGAACGTAGGTAGTAGGTACACAAAACTCATATCATGTCAAATTTAAATTCGTTGTGAATTTTGATATTTAGTATAAGATTTTTAGGTATAATAGGTATTAATATTTACATGCAGTTTCCAAATTAAGTATATTTTATCTATTTGATACCAAATAAATGTGTACAAAGCGATTCATTTTACCAGAAATAAATAATTTTTTATGGTTTCCTTTGATGGCTATTTCAAAGAAAATATTCGAAGAACCATTACCTATAATTTGACTTCATTCATCGAAATACTTAACTTTAAATTCATAAAAATGTAATTAAATATTTGATAGATTTCTAAGTCGTATAATTCATAAAAATATATTCTACTACAATTTATGAAATTTCAAAATGTAAAAGTTGTTTTAATTAAAATTGATCGTTAAATTAGTATAATAGGTACCTATTATGTAGCATTGGTTTCTAAAATTATACTAAATTATATTAACTCAACGTCCATATAAAATAATTTGTTTCCTAAAAAACACTGCCAAACGAAATACTTAAAAAAATTACCTCTCTAGGGCACACGCAAAAACGTCCATGGTTACGTTACCTACCTATTCAACGTACCTATGGGTTTTTTTATATTTCCCCGTGGATATGTTTAAATATGTATAATAACGCATGTTAATTAACATAATATACCTATTTATATATTTAAGGTATACAAAAAACTCTCAAATTTTACAATAATTTATATCATACATCGCGTATATCAATATAATCTATAGATAATAATACTATTAGATAATAATTATTACTTTGTATTGACTGTTGGTGAGATAGAATTAATTATTGAAGAAGAATTGTATTATATCGTATAAACTATAAAATATATAGTTATTTTTCCATACATAAAATAATAATCTCTCAATTCTACATTACAAATAACAGTGAATGCGTATGTACACATATTTATGAAAAGAAAATATCATTGTAAAACGACTAAAACATTCGGTACCGTACTCTTTATTTTTTTCGCATATCATTTTTTACACTCGAGTACCTATTATGTGTATATACTATATAATGCTATATTATGTATTGTGGTGCTATATCCAGACAAGTGCTCTTCCCTCCCTTCAAAAAATCTCGGTTTTTTTTCGCACACTATTAATTATGTATACAATATGTAATACATCTAACATATTATATAGTATCAATGTGTATAGTAAGTACTGTATACGAATAATACAACGATATTATAATAAAATAAATGTGCACTGTAAACTGAATGGTGCCCTCTCTTTAAAATAAAATTCCGACTATACATATATGCAGGCTGTATATACATACAATATACTTTATTTTATTTTTCTACTATTAATTATAATATGATATTTATCTCAAACGAACAGTATCCGGCTTAATTCAAATGAAAGTGTACACATAAGATAGTCGAGATACACGTATCGAAAATCATTTTTTCTCGGAAATACAATAGGTTAAGTCATATTTTGATACGAATGGCGTAGACCTTTTGACATTTTTCACCGTAGTTCATAATGATGACACGATGCGTATAATAACGTATTGGTATACTTACCTATATTGTTTTGATTATAATAATATAGTATACTTGACTGACATTATTAAATTTGTTTGATTCTGAGTTAAGATCACCTATCATAATAATATATAGGCAGTCCTGTAAAGTTTTTAAGTAAAAGTATTTGAGTAAAAGTATTCAAATACTTTTTTAAGTATTGAATAACTTTTTAAATACTTTCAGCATGAAGTATTTTGAATAGTATTTTAAATACTTTTTTTGTATTAAATACTTTTTGGTATTGAATACTTTGGTTTTTTATATCGAACATTTTATTTTTATTCGAAATAATTGGTTGCAAAAATATTATTGTCCACTACAATAATAGAATAATAGTTTTATTTAGTATTCTGTATTTCTGTGTTAGCTGAAGCCTGAAGGTTTGTGAAAACCTGCAAATCTGCAGATTTCTGAAAATAGTTATTGAATAACAATATTCCCTTTAAACTATTAGCTAATTATTAGACAACCTACTACCTATGTGTTTATATTACGATGGTTAGAAACCCACTTTAAAAACCAAAAGTATTTAAGAAGTATTTGAGTAGTAGGTATTTGAAATACTATACAATTAAAGTATTTGAGTAGTATCTTAAATACTTAAAAAAAAATGTATTTGAGTATTTACTTAAGTACTTTTTAAAAGTATTTTTTACAGGACTGTATATAGGTACTATTCAATGTTAGGATTTATGAATATACTACCTATATTAATTTTTTAGAGAATATATAGATTTAGAATAATTATTTTAAGAAACCTCAGCTACAACCTGTACTGATTTTGACATTTTCCATTATATTACTATTGGCTATACCTACATATGAGTCAAATAAATTACACATACATAAATTATTGTATATAGTACTATAAGCTGTTTCACAATATTCACAGGTCATTTGCAACGTTTGTTTGTGCTTTGGCCTTTGACTGAGTCTTAGCCGAGCAAAATGTTTATGGCTTGACAATGACAGAAACGAACCTGAATAAATGCACACGCAAACGCACACATATTATTACAAACTTCTGTGGTATAAAACTACTTAAAAAAACTAGCAAATATAAACGATAATTTTTATAAAAAAAAAATTTCATGAACGTTTCTAGGACATCTGACCATTGTATTTATACCATACCTATATAACTATACGCACGCGTAGTATATTATGTATAGCCGTATAGGTATGTCAGGTACGCTAAATGCCTGTAATCTATACGTATTTAGAATCATTATAAATTATTTTAGTATACCCGATATAGGTAGTTACTATAATAGTATAATGTACCAATTGCATTATGAATATAACACGTATTTATGTAATATTATCGTTGGCGAATATACATAGGTACTTCCGGAAGTTACTTGCGATTACCCACCCTTTCAATTATATCTAGAGCATATCCAATAATGTATTCTTTAAACAAATTTAAATCATATTAAAACAACATATTTAAAAAATATTATGTTTTTACTTTATCGTTATTATTATTTAAATATTTTATTTTCTTATATCATGAAGACAACAGACAACATTCATTTTTAATTTCATATTCCAAAAGTTAATATTCTCCTGATAATTTGTATGCATTCACGTCGAATATCAAACGAGTAGTTAAATTTTAAAGTATGCAGCTTGAGCCTCGGGTGGTGTAGAATAACACCAATTACAGGGAACCCTATCCATCACTGTATGCCCATCCACTGAAAGAAGCCTTAAGTTCAACTAATATATTAAAAAATAAATACCGACAATATAATATTATACTGTACGTCTGTACCTATATCTATATATCTATACTCTATAATCTATATTATTATACTTACTTTTTTAATATTATCAAGAGGAAACATTTGGATGTTTGTAACGAATAAATTCAAAAACTACTGAACTGATTTCAAAAATTCTATCACCATTAGAATGCTACATTATCCCTGAGTAACATAGGTTAATTTTAAAAGGGTAAATTTAGAGGTCTAACCCGGGGAAGTGCTCAAATATTGATTTTTGATATTTACGATGGAAATATGTGTTTGTAAATGGTTGCTATCGGTTCTAATAATTATTATTATTATTATTAAAGCGATACGCCTGTATCAGTGCACTACCCATAAGAATTTTTAAATTCCCTCAATCCTGCTGGCTTTCCACCCTACTAACTGAAATTAAAAGTAGGTACTCCCACTATGTTATTGAGAAATTTAAGGCCTCACAGTATGTGCAATGACTAATGGCACAAGACTTTTGATTTAACGAATTACGATAGACAATGTGATTGTAGCAACTATCATCACCGGTCCCGCAGCCGGACAGCTCGCTCACATTCCACGGATCCCGATGATACCCACGGATTTTCCCATATATTTTAAAAAGTTACGGTTCCCTGTAAAGATATCGTTTTCCCTTACCATAAATAAATCCCAGGGACAAACTTTCTCGATGGTTGGCATCGACTTAAGAAAAGAATGCATTTCTCATGAGCAATTATATATGTTGTCCTTTCTCGAGTAAGATTTCCAGAAAATCAATATATTTTGTGGCCACCTACAAATACCACTGCCAACATAATGTACAGTTAAGCTTTAAGGTAAAAATTAGAAAATAAAAAAGTAAAACCTATAAAATTAAATGAATCCTTAAAATAAAAATTCACAAAAAATGTAAACAAAGAAATTAATAAAATAATAAATAGTAATAATAATAAAATCTAGCAATAGCAGAGCATTGCCGGGACAGCTAGACAGCTAGTATTTAATAAAATATACATTCCCATTAAGCCTTGAAAACTGTAAAAAAAATGATGGGAGGTGGCTAAATTTAAGTTTTAGCCCCCCTCCTTTAGTTGCACCAATAAAGAGTGTGTAATCTGAAATAGCCACAATTATAGTTGTGTCACTGATCTTTGCAGTTTGTCAATACTTAATTATGATTTATAATTCTTTACCAGCAATGTTCCAAGGTAAGGAAACAGTAGCGTAGCTAGACACTGAAGCGCCCAGAGGAAAAATATTTATTTTTCCCACTGAACTGAATACATATATTCAGTTTAGTGATTTTGCACCTATAATACAAATTAATAATTATATTTTTTACGTTCATGTTGATTACATTTTAACCATAGTATATCTAGCAAATACTTAACGATTAAAATGTGACATTAGCCCGTAAACGTTAAAATACACTTTTATTTAATTTTAGGTAGGTAGTTACTTTTTATTCACAAATAAAACTGAAAAAATTCCGAAAAGAGCTTTATTTTACTTTATAAAATGCATTTTTCTATGAGCACCCCTGAACCATTTCCCATTTTTTGTGGACCAATTCATTAAAGTTCTTTAACTGATATGCACTTTTAGGCTTTATGAGGTACCTAGCTATATGCTTTTACATTAAACCCGCATTATAGACTGCATGTCTCCGTTTCCACAACATAATATATTTTGTATTTAATTTTATCTTCTTTGCATTTTAAAATGCATTTGCCTACAGACACCTTTGTTCCTCTCACCATTTTTTTCTCATATATATTACCATAAATCAACTAAATTTTTATACTTATTCCAGCAAACCCCATGTCACATCTGAATATTCATTAATTGTTTTAACTTAATTGTTATTTGTTTTTTAGTTAAAAATGTTAGTTTAAACTTAGAGTCTACAGTTTCAAGCTCCATTAGAACATTCTTTTTAACTTAATAGTTAATTAAATGTTTTTTGTTCTAGATTCTGATGCGGGGCAATGAATGTTGATATTGATTTCACAATGATTGAATGCGATGTGTGTGCGTTTTTTTTCTGTATGTCATCAGTTCATCACCTTGTAAGGTATATTAAAAGTACTTTTATTTTCTACTTCAGCATCTTTTCTGGTAGGAAATTGAATCTAGTTGGTACTTTGGCGGTCAAGAGTAATTAATTCCAAATAGTTTTAAAAAGCGTAGGTAAGGAAAAACATAAAAAAAAAATTAAGAAAAAACGGTAATTTTTACGTAAAACTAATTTTCAACAAAATCAATATTGGTTTTATGGTGTAAATAAAAAACTAAAAACAAAGATTTTTCCATACATAATAATGTGTTTAAAATATTTTGAGTTATTTATAGCCATGTGAGATTATTTAGTTTTTTAATATACTTAAATAAATTTTTGGTCGGTCAAAAAAATTGAAAATATAATAAATGGTTCCTCATAAGTTGTTATTAGTGTAATTAAAAATTGAAGTTGAGGGTAATTCCACAATATTTTTTTATGATCGTACGGGTTTAAATTTTTTACGACATCGGATATACATTCGTAATTATTTCTCATCGAACGATTTTCTTATTTTATTGTAAATTATAAAATTATCAATTTTTATAGCTAAGATTGAACATTTACACCAAGGTTTCTCATAAGTAGTTAATTGGAACAAAAAAATCAATATAATATATTTTGAATTATTAATTATTATAAACACGGTTTTTATTTATAGACTTTTTAAGTTCAGCTTTGATTTAATCAAATATTCAATTTATTGGGTTTGAAAATCAAAATATATTCCTGTCTCCAGCTTCTACTATACAATATAACTTTATATTTTATTACATTATTTTTTTAAAAAACATGCTCTTTTCCTGTCGGTTTCAGTAGGTTTCGGTAGCAGTTACATGGTATTTAAATAGTAATAACATATTGTTTGATTTAATTACACCTATACACATTAAAATGTTTATGAAGAATATATTATAGGTATACTCGTTATGTGGCATTGGTATATAATGCATATGTATAATTTTGTTACACAATTTATAATGATTCGGTGGCTAAATATCCAAAGACCTTAAAATACACACATGAAAATCTTCTCTATTACCTATATATTACTCGGGTAAAAATATAGCAACTGATGCAATACCGCAACGCAATCCTTTAATCAAGTATTCAAGTGACTCTTTTCTGAACTTTTTGAAGTAAGAGTTTGCCTCTTTATTCTAGTCTCTTCAATTCTTATAGCCATTGTGGCCTCTGCAGGGTCTAATAGCGAGCCTTTACTAGGTACATCCAACTGAACCTACATCGATGTCGATAAGTTTATTTTCATAATTGTAATGATCAAATAATTTATCTGTGTTAGTAAATAAATACAATATAAGTACGTGTACCTATACTAAATAGGCATAGTCGTAATCGGGGGGTGGAGGGGGGGGGCAAGGGAGGAAACTGTTCCTTTAGATATTTAACTGAGTGGGCATTAGTGTCATTTTAACTTATAGATTTTTAGTTTTACCACAGGAAGCTACCTCCCCTCAAGAATTTACCCCAGATTTGCCATGTATATAATAGAGATGCCCAATACTTTCTCAATATACTAAGTATACCCGGCTTTGGTAGCCTAATAGTAGCGGATCTAGAATTTTTTTTTTTTTTTTGGGGGGGGGGGGTGGCTATTGTCTTTTTCCAAATTTCACAACACAAAACGACCCAATTTATTAATTTAGATAAGCCTAACATTTCTACCACCATATTTTAGCTGTGATAGACAATACAATTCTAGCAACCGCTAATGGCTTGAGCTACATCTCGTAACGGAATCAAAGAGTTGTACAATTTGAGATTTTCAAATATCGTTTTAAATTTTTTTTAAGTCATCCTGCTATACGAATATTATAGCCCTATAGGTACAACGCAATTTATGCGACGATTTTTTTTCTTTAATTTTTTCAATATTTTGTTCTTTATGAATAAATTACATATTACCTATATCTTATTTATAATTTTTACCAGCGTCCTGAAATAAAACTCCTGATTCACCCCCGTAGGATAGACTAGTTAAGATATAGGTACTTTAATATTATGCTAACTTTTGTTTTCTACGAAAATATAGATTTTTAAAATAAATCGAATTGCTCGGCGTATAAAATATAGAAATATCCGGTTCATACCGAAATCACGAACTATATATATTTCATATAGTCTGCGCCTAAATCTAGACAGTATAGGTAGTCTACAGGGGCGGACTGGCCAGG
>NC_042495.1:97029825-97036113 GCF_005508785.2 Acyrthosiphon pisum | reverse complement strand
ATAAGTTTATAATAATAATAATTGTATGAGCATATTAGGTATGTTGTACCTATAGTGTATTATAATTCTTTAAGCAACAATTTTAAAAATCAGTTTCATTCAGAAAAATGGTTAAACACTTTATCTGATTTGGTTGGTACATCGACCGCCAGAAAGTGATTGCTAAACTACAATTATTCAATCATTTGCAAATATTTATAAAATATTGTAGATTTGTTGAAAAAGAGAACAGAATGATGACATTTATATAAAGTTTATATTAAAAGTAATGACTATAATAACGCGACGATTCTGAAATTAATAAAGATGATTTTGGTTTAATAAGAGTATGAATTGCGACAATAAAATAAATGATAAAAACAATAGTAAACAAATATCAAAAATATCAAAAGGATTATAATATATATTTATGATTTTTATAAAGTGTATCATATTATAACCTATTGTCTATTTATAATTTATACCCGAAAAAGTAGGTATTCATAAAGAAGCTGTTATAAAGGGGTTTGGGCCGTTTAGTTGTATAGAATACTGGGCTGTTTACCTCCCAGTCCGCCCCTGGTAGTCTATATTTTAATGTGGGTACCAATCAAGACGACAAGACTTAATCTGTTCGTCGCATCTTAGACGCCTTGAAATACAATTAAATCAATGTCGATGTTCGATGTAGATACTTATCGTATTATAGACGAATAATTTCTTAAATCGGGTGAACGTATAAACAAAAAAAATGTACTTACTTACGTCATGATCGCGCGTTTTCGTGCATTTATTACATACCTAGGTAGTAGGTACACCGAATTTGTCGTAGCTGCGTTTTCCGCGCCGTTTGCGCGCCAGCCCGACAGGCAGCGTTGTCGGCGGTCCGCGGCTCATCTGATAAGGTGTAGTAGTAGTAGTAGTAGTAGTTGTTGTTAACGTGAAAAAATTGGCTGGACGACGACTGCCGCTGCTGGCGAGGTGCGCGGTCGAAGTTCTTGTAAACTGCTCTTGCCGTGCGCGTCGCTCCGACGTGTGTTGTGATCGCGTTTCCATAAAAATATAGGTAATAACATTATTTTAACGCTCTCGTGTCCGCACCAACTCACCGATTGCCGATTATTATTATTATCGTTATTATCGTTGCATTTACCGTTACGTACAAAAACGAGCGCGCATTCGTGCAATATTATAATAATACTATGAACGTTAAGCCAATATAGCTTTGAGGGTGCCTACTCTTGGATTTAAATTTAACTCTCGACTTGATTAGGTAGATACTCACGTATTTGATTCGCGATTGTCGTCGTCTGTCGATCGATATGCGTTCAATCGCGTGATTCGTCGTTCTCATGACAATTCGCATCGGTTTTCGGACACGATCTGACGCAGAGAAAAATGGTAAATATCCCAAAAAATCGTACCTAATGTGGTACCTACCTACACTACCTATCGATTTTTTTCTTCTCAATATTTCAACTTTATTTTATTTCGTGCACTGTACCTGCCTAAATTATTACCTATTTAGTACCTAATTATTTATGTCATGCACCACCCCCTCCAACAGTTCCATTTGTTTGTTTTTTCCTCCCTCACCCCGGTAACACATACTTGCAATGCATTAATTCTTCTTTTCTACATGTTGACACAGGATTTAAGCGGTTGCGTTGTTGGACCTCAAACCAGTGGTGGATCTAGTCAGATTTAGAAAACTACGGGTCATCCAACGTTTGTAGTTTTTAATTTGACCCATCAAGAGAGTAATGTTCTGAAGCTAAGAGAGGCTATTTGCATTTAGTAAACATAGGTACCTATTAAAAACATCTAGAACTAGATTAGCTGACCTTCTCAACCTCTCCATAGATCCACCACTGATTTAAACCCAAATTGTCACTGGGTATGATAATTGTTATCCAATTTTAAAATTTTGTAAAATAGATTATTTTCAACGATATGTAAAAAAGTGTATGATTGCATGATAACAAATTGTTTTTATTTATTTAAATACACATCAAATTGAAAATGTTTCAATTGACTAATACCGAAACACCTGCATGTATTACCCTGTATGTATTCACTTTCATATGAATAGGCAGTTTAAAGTTCTTGTATTAATATGTATACAGGTGCAGTTGTTCTTATTTAATTTGTCTTTTAGCTTATGACTTCTTTGCAATAAAATAAATATGTGCATGTCATTTTTAATTTAAAAACATCCAACATTTAAATTTGTTTTTGAACTTCTATATTAGTAAAATAGTAGTTAACATTTAGTGTCTACTTAAAACATTTAATTGCCAATTTCAAAATTTAAATTCCCTCCTATGTTTCTTCTAGGTAAAACATGGTTAACTTTTATATGAAAATTCTCATTCACAAATTGTATGTATTTGCTTTAATTATATTTCATATAATTTTCTATTTTAAATATCCTATTAAGAGGATGTCTGCACACTATTGGTTTTCTCTCTCTGACCCACATGTAACAAATTTGCATTCAGCAGAACTAATCTTGTGTTAGTTTTAATGATTTGGACCTATATTTAAACTTAAAGTTAAGAACATTATTCATATTTGTACATTGACTTTTTTAAAGTACCTATTTCTATTTCTATGTAAATCATGAATATACAAAATATTAAAAATGCTCATATATTGTAGAAAAATTTAAGTATTGTAACACCCAACATACAAACTCAGATAATTATTTGAACTTTTAAATTTCATAATATGTCAATACACTTTAATATTAAAGCTAATAACATAAAACTGGTTCTGAACGTCAATTTATTATGTTGCACGTAGGCTTGTGAGAGAAAATAAATAAGACGCTGACATCCTCATAAGTACCAAATATAATATTTTAATAGATAATAGATTTTCCAAGAATTAAAATGAACGATTATTTTGATTTATACTTTTTTTGATCATATAGAAACATACTAGTAAATAGATAAATAGATTTTATTACTTTTATTTTTATTTTACTTTATGATTAAAAATAAAATGTTAAATTTGCTTAGATGTACACTAGGTAACTATATTATAAACATACATTTCTTAGAAAAAAAACTTATCTACAATGATTCATTATTCTTAAGAGGATGCAAGAATCTGACATCATGTAGATACCTAAACATTGAATTTTGTATAGTGGAATGAACATTTTATAAGATAATGTCAAAGCTATATACCTAATATAATTAGGTATAATAATTATTCTTATTATAGGTGCTTATTATGTATTATCTTGATCACTTCAATAATTTTATTTATTTTTCACCTCACTTAGTAAATAATTATAAAAAAAAAATATATATAATAATACTTGTTCAAATTTATATTGCTTTTACAATATTTTCATAAAGAAAAGGTAACAATAAAATAAATTAACTATAGTTTAAATTTAATTGATTTAAAACTTCAATATAATTGACATGTTTTTAAATAAAAAATGTTGTCCATATTGATGCCTAAAATGAGTCAAATGTTTATAATTTTTTTTTAATGAAATCATTATAAAATTATTCTAATGATTTAATAACCATAAACCCGTTAAGCATTAATTGATTTAAAGCCTATTAGATTTATCTCAAATGTTTTATTTATTTGCCAAGCCAAGTAGTAAAATTCTATTTTTACTATTATTTACAGAAACTTTTATATTTTATGTTAATATCAAGGCTATGATTTTTAATGCCAATATCCTTGTTAGTTATATGTCCTGAATTTAAAGTAGTCTGTTGATTTAGGAAGCCAAACTAAAAACTAATCATACAATGAAACCTTATGCCATATCATTGCAAATACGCTTTAATACTTAATGGCCTTGAGATACTATTTCATGCTCTACATTGTACTTCATTTAAAAAAAAAATTTCTGTAAACAATTAAACATCTATGTCTAGGTATATAATCAACACTTTTGTAAATTTAACTCAGATTTCTGAGATATGGCTTAACTCCAAGTATTTACTGTTTCTCTGTTTGTTCTCAGATACCATATCTACATCTTTTAAAATGTATTTGTATTATTAACAATTTTGCTGAATCCAATTTAGTTTGAAACATTTGGTGAGAATAATCCAATATGCTGATCAAGGAATACCGTATTCCACTCCCGCTCAGTGTGGAAGAATACAGAATTGCTCAGCTTTATATGATAGCTGTAAGTAATATTAAATTAATTGTTATAAACAAATAACTTTACTACTAATAGATATTTTCAATTAGAAAAAAAGTAGAGAAGAAAGCAAAGGGGCTGATAGTGGTGTTGAAATATTAGTTAATGAACCTTATGAAGGTGGCCCTGGTGGCGATGGAAATACTGGTGGTGGTCAGTATACAAGAAAAATTTATCATGTTGGGAGCCACTTACCAGGTAATATTGCAAAGAAAAAAATGGTTGATAATTCAAAAATAGGTCAAAAGTATCTTGGTAAATAATTATGTAATGAATTATCTATAGGCTGGTTTAAAGGACTATTACCAAAATCAGCATTATCCGTTGAAGAAGAAGCGTGGAATGCATATCCATACACGAAAACTCGATATACTTGCCCATTTGTAGAAAAATTTTCGTTAGAAATTGAAACTTATTATTATCCTGATAATGGAACTCATGATAATGTTTTCAAAATGTCTCAAAGTGAAGTTCGAAATGTTTCTGTTGGTATGTACAATATAATAGTCTTTAATTTTTAGAATTATTATATTTTATGTTTTAACTTTTTTTTTTTAAATTAAAATATAAAAGTATAAAGTTTGATCAATGTATATTATTCAACAATCAGTTAGTGTATTATTAATTATTTTTTTTATAATATTATATTTGTATCTTTAGATATAATAGACATAGTTAAAGACCAATTATATGGGGCAGATTACATTAAAGAAGAAGATCCAAAATCATATGTAAGTGATAAAACAGGTCGAGGCCCACTGTCAGAAAATTGGATATCAGAGTACTGGAAAGAATGTCAAGTAATTAAAATAAAATATTATATAATATATATGTTATCTATAATTTTTAACTGTTACATTTAGAATAAAAGTATGCCCACATCATCAGGAAAATCTATTATGTGTGCATACAAATTGTGCAAAGTAGAATTTCGTTATTGGGGTATGCAGACAAAAATCGAAAAATTCATTCATGAAGTTGGTGAGTTTATTATTTCTATTTGTATATTTATTGTAAATTTACATAAGGTGCTAACTGTAATTTAGTTATAACATTTATACATTACTATTAATATATTATTTATGGATAGCTCTGAGGAAAACTATGGTTCGAGCACATCGTCAAGCATGGGCATGGCAAGATGAATGGGTAAATCTAACAATGGATGATATACGTCAGATTGAGCGTCAAACTCAAGAAGCTCTTAAACGAAAAATGGGTAGTAGTAGCAGTGGCTCTGAGATTTGTGAAGGAAATGACTCTGTAGATGATACAAAAACTGCCACTAATTTAGCTGCCACAATGGGTAGTATAGAAAAAAGTGATCTAGAAGTAGCCACACCTGTTACATCAAAACGAATGCAAGATTCAACCCTATATTCTCCAGCACCGTGTGTTTCTAGCAGTTCTGACACCATATCAAGCAGTGTTCAACAATCATCAAGCATGTCAGTCCTAAAGCATTTTTAATAATAATGTTTGTATAAATAAAACTGTAAATTTGTGATTTTTATTTTTATTCAGGCGAATACCTGTGAAAAAGAATTGGAATAATTCCAAACCACAAATACCTTCACCAGGATCTACTCAAAGTTTTGATACTGCGCCTAATTGGAGAATGGAAAGTTTGATTCGAGATTCAGATTCAGATCTGAGTAATGATGATGAATTTTTTGATTGTCAAGGTAAGGTCAATATAATCATTTGATAGAGGGACGTAGTGACCAAGCGGACTACAGCGTCGGTTCTGACGCAAAACGTCGCTGGTTCGAACCTCGACCACGGGCGGCTACTCTCTGGGCAGGCAACTGTCTAGAGAGTGAGGCTGCCATCCCCCGACCGGGCATGGCAGAAACCTAAGGGTGCCCAACTTGACATTCTGCCAAAACCTAATAACACACATGTTTCAACCAACCGTTTTAAATGTTCCCCCCACTACAAAACAACAAAACACCTAATGGCCATAATTGCTGGGCTTAAGAGGACGTGATACCCGCATGTGTTGTCTCCGTCTTACAAATTTGTAACATTGCAAATTTCAGGCAGTAATTGAGTATTTTAAAATTGTAAATTTTTTATACATCTTAAAATACTCATAACTCGCGTTAAAATTAAAATTTACTAAA
>NC_042495.1:97006291-97029775 GCF_005508785.2 Acyrthosiphon pisum | reverse complement strand
TATCACGTCCTCTTAAACTTAATAAAAAAAAAAAAAAATTGATCATCTTCAACATTGTTGAGAATCAAAATCTTTTTTTTACAAATTGAAACTACTTCAATGCTATTAATTGTTAAGTGGCATTTTAAGCACAACACTCGTAGTTTTTGAATAATTCATACACTTTATAACTAAATCATAATTATAGTCCATGCTTAAAACTTTTTGTTTTTAATTTAAAGGAATTAAATGTATTTTAATTTTAATATTAAAAAAATTATTAAAAGAAAAATATTGTGAGGTACTTGATTTTTTTCTCTTTAAATATTTATAAATTAGATTATGTTTTTTTATTTTAATTATACAATAACAAAATGAAAAATAAAAGTAATATACATGAAATAGTTAAATACGTCTCAATCCTTTTAGCATCACAATCCAAATTTTGCCCACAAAATCTATCGCTGTCATTTATTGACAGAACAAAAAAAGCAATTGATCTATATTATATTTGCTGTCATGTTGAAATCGGGTACGGTGATAGAAAAAAAACCGATTTGTTTTAAGTTCGATCATATTGATTTTCTTATCGCAATAATCAAACTCAATATTTATTTGATAATAGTAACAGTAAACTTTTCTGTCTAATTTTTGGGATTTAAAATACTTAATAATTTATTGTTTATACAGTTTAAAAAACATAAGCGTCTTGACCCACCAATAATTTGCTCGAGAGCCATCAGTGGGGCATACCTAACAGTTTGAAAAACGCTGAAATAAAGAAACATTGCATAATATATTTTATAATAACAGAGACGTACCCAGGAATCTTTCAAAGTCCAAATTTTTTTTAACATGTAAAAAGTATACGTTAGTGGTATACAACACTTAAGAATTTTTAATTTTGTCAATCAATGGGGGTCCAGACCCCCCCCCCCCCCATCCTTGGGTATGCCACTGTACAGTAAACTTTTTAAAATGGACATATTTTAAGCATGACTTTAGTAAATAATTTGTATAATTATGAATGCCCCATGTTATTTTTATTAAATAAAATCTCAACAAAACTTTTACTTTCAGAAACTTTACCAACTTCAGAAATTGTTTCTCTCTCTAAATGGAGTTCTTTAACAATATTAAATGAACAAGAATATGATTCATCCAGTATTCCTGACAAAGAAGGTTACTATTTGAAATCTTGAACTTATGTCATTGAAAATATTTTTAATGAGTAATTATTAATATCTAGTAAAAATGCATTAATAAATTTATTGTTCACAGAAGATAGTATATTCTCTCCTACATATAAAAAGTCTTCTCCTTTTATTCAGCGTGGTCACAGTGTTGATACATGTCCAGGTTCACCAGTAATTAGTAAAGAAAACAATTGTCAAATAAGTACACTTTTGATGATTATACATTCCGGTAGTGTACTAGGTAAATAATATATTAGTATAAATTAATATGTGTATTCACTTAAATAAATAATATTTTAGATGCTAATTCCGATATTATGGCAAAGAAATCAGATTTCACTACATTTAGGGGAGCATTTGAATCAGTCATGCGACAACACTACCCAAATATGATTGGTCATGTTGCAATGAGACTTATTCCTTGTCCGTCTATATGTGCTGAAGGACTTAGTGTTTTATCAAAGTAATACTATACATTTAGACTATGTTTTAATATTTTATTTAACAATTTAAGTATTAATTTTAGGTTGAGTCCTTACAGTTTTGATGTATCTCCATCTGGTATGGAATGCACAAATATTACCCATGATTCCGTCCCAATAGGTGCTATTCCTATACTAGCAGGTTGCTCGCATGATTATAAAGACATAGTATCTAATGTTATCCGTATGGCAAATCAAGTTTATCGAGAATTTATAAAGTCAGATGAAGGTTTTGGATTTAATGGCAGAGTTTATTTTATAGGTTTGTAAGACTAATTTTAATTTATAACTATGTGTATTTATTATTTGTATATTACCATAGGAGATTCTATGGGATCTGTAATAGGATATGATGCTTTGTGTAGAAGTCCTGATTCTCATTTGTCACATGACGCAAGTAGACACAGCACTCCAGAACATGTGCTGAAAAAAAGTGACAATGGTATAAACAAAAATTATGAAACACTCAAGATTTATATTAATAAATTATAAAATAATTTATTTCAGATGATTGCACTTCATTAGGTAGTATGGACTCTTCTTTTAAGGTTTTAGTTACTCCACCAGTTAGAAGAAGATCATCATCCACAAGGTATTTCTATTATTTCTAATTTTTTAAATTAGTATTATTGTAACCTAGATGTAAACTGATGAAAACTGATGATTGTTATTATTTCAGTGACAGTAATGTATGTTTGGACTTTGAAGTTAACGAAATGTTTATGTTTGCATCTCCGTTGTCACTTGTATTAGCATTTAGAAAAATTTCAGCACATAAATATGATAAGTCAAGTAAGTTCTAACCGTGTTTATTAATAAATGTATACTATGTGTATTTTTTCTTACAAATGTATTATTCCATTTCAGCTTCAATTCAACGTCCAGCATTACAACAAGTCTACAATTTATTTCATCCATCTGATCCTATTGCATCTAGATTAGAACCATTAATTTCTGCAAAATTTTCAATTCTGCCCCCCGTTAACATCCCACGATATCAAAAATATCCTCTTGGAACAGGACAACCATACTATTTATGTAAGTGACCAAGCAATGAGTAATATATTTTGTTATTCATTATTCTATCTATGCAGTAGAAGCAGTGCAAACAAATCCTCAATTGTTTACCGAACACAATCATGCCAGGCGTACGTCTGAAGCAAGTATTCTGAGTACAGTTTCCGGGATAGCCGATACACTTCCAATTCAAGCAATAAACAAATGTAATTAGTTTTTATTTATTTTAGTTTTTGTTGTTATTTCATTACACAATATAATGAGTTCATTATTTTAGTGACAAAAAAATGGTGGGGTTCTAAGAGATTGGACTATGCTTTGTATTGTCCCGACGGATTGTCAAATTTCCCTACAAATGCTTTGCCTCATATATTTCATGCTAGCTATTGGGAATCCTCAGATGTCATTGCATTTATTTTAAGACAAGTAAAAATAAAATATAAAATTAAAATTTGAAAAATGTTATAATAGTTTAATAAATTCTAAACTGATTTTAAATTTAATTTCAGTTCGCTATATTTGACTATAATAGTTCAATTGGAAATGAGGAAAAAGAAATGGCTACTTTTAGCCCTAGTCAGCCTAGAGAAAAATGGCAGCGGAAAACAACTTTCATTAAGATAAAAGTAAATAATAGTAAACTCTGACATATCTTTTAATATAAAATATATTAATGGCTTTAATCATATAGAATTCTACTGCAAGCCATCGAGCAAATGATGTGATAATTCGAGAAGGTTTGTCACAGACGATTAGTGCTCGTTTTATATATGGACCATTTGATATGTTTTCATTAGCTGGTGTGTATTTGATAAATAATCTCATTTATTTTTTTTTATTTTGATAAATAGCTTACATAACTATTAAAGTACTATATTAATATATTTGTTGAAATATTATAATATTTTCTTAGGGGAAAAAGTTGATATCCATATAATTAGAGAACCCGGTAATGGTGAATGGACCCATCTAACTACAGAAGATTCAGATAAAAATGGACGAGTCACCTATACAATACCTGAAAATAAATCTCTTGGATTTGGAATATATCCCGTTAAAATGGTTGTTAGGTAAATATATCGTTATATAACTCCGAATTCCAAACTGGTGTAATAAATGCTCTTATATTTTTTAGAGGAGATCATACTAGTGTAGATTTTCTGTTAGCTATTGTTCCGCCTCAAACTGAAACTGTTGTATTCAGCATAGATGGATCATTTTCTGCCAGTGTCTCTGTTACTGGCCGTGACCCAAAAGTTCGACCAGGCGCTGTTGACATAGTGAGGTAATGTGTACTAACATATTTGATATACCTAGGTGTCAAAATTTGGCAAACTTATTCATTGCATTAAATAATATATAATTGGCTCACATCTATAACCAAAATAAAAATTATAATATTCATTTTTAAAAATATAGTTTTTAATTTGTATATAAATTTAAAAGGTTATTTCATTTACTATAATATGCAATAAATTATATTTCACAATTATATTGAATAATTTTA
Organism: Acyrthosiphon pisum; assembly: GCF_005508785.2. NCBI lineage: Eukaryota > Metazoa > Arthropoda > Insecta > Hemiptera > Aphididae > Acyrthosiphon > Acyrthosiphon pisum. Next base: position 97,025,594 of record NC_042495.1, on the reverse strand, counting down.
AAAAATACTGATTTAAAATCAGTGTTATAAAACATAAATTGTATAAACTTATTGTGTGTAGAATGTAGATTATATAGAAAATACTTGTAATTAATCGTAATGTTTAATTTTTCCCACTATACTAAAACATAGTTGATATAACTGTTTTATACTTACTTAATCATCAATTATTTTTCTCTTCACTCGATATAATTAAATATTATGAAACTAATTTTATAGTATTATCAATATACAAAATATTGGTATAATCAGTATAATTTAAAAAACAATTTTATTAAATAGTAGATTTAAAGAATAGTTGTCTTAATTTGGCTTATCAATAAAGTTATCGCATATGTTCAATTTTATCTGTTTAAATATGTTATATCTATAAATGTAATATTAAAATATGTTATTGTATAATAAATTGAATAATTTAAATGACACCTTATAGACACTGGCAAGAATTGGGCTATTTAATAGTCTATATTACGGGAAGACCAGATATGCAACAACAACGCGTTCTGTCATGGTTGAGTCAACATAACTTTCCTCATGGACTAGTTTCATTTGCCGATGGTCTTTCTACAGACTTCCTTGCTCACAAAATCACATATCTCAAAAGCCTTGTGCAGGTAAATATATCACATAATATAGTGAAATATGTATTCCTCCAACAACACTAATAAATTTTTCCCATGTAAATTTTATTTTCAGGATCATAAAATGATAATACACGCGGCCTATGGAAGTAGTAAAGATATTTCTGTCTATAGTGCATTGGATCTGAAACCAAAACAAATATTTATCATAGGCAAAGTGGGTCGTAAACATCACTCTATGGCAACCGTGTTGAGTGATGGTTATGCTGCACATTTATCAGCCTTACAGTGTCACGGAGGATCTAGGCCAGCTCAAGGAAATGCTCGGATGCTTTTGACCTCAAGAGGACGCTTTGGACATAATGCTTCAATGAGACGTAGGAGGTATGTATTTTAAATATGTATTTGTTTTTAAGATATCAGTGTACAAGTTTAATAATCAATGATAAATATAATAAAAATATTTAATTTTTCAAAATTTATACCACTAATCTTTACCTCAGAAATATTGTAACTGATATTACAGACCGATATAATAGATACAATACAAATTCCAGAGGCTATGTTTAAATATGTAATTTTCTATGCTGTTCAGACCGGTCTTCCACAATAGTGAAGTTTTTGTTTAATCATTGATTTAATTATATCAATCACAACCGTATTAATAACATACTGTATATTTAAAATATCTTTGACCTAAAAGTTGTGTAGAGTATACTTGAAATAATTAATTTTTTTTAATTTTTCTGTTTTAATATTAGACTTTTACTTAACAAATGACAAAATTTAAATATCAGTTGAACCCATAATATTGAATATCTATCACCATATATTTGAAACACAAGTCATTTTTTTAAAGATATATTCATTTATTTTTATGGTTTTCATCGACAATTAAATTCTTTTAAAATAACCATCAGAGGTTATTCTTAAAATTATCATGACCTAAACTTGTCTTAATCAGGTGTCCCGAGAAGAGATCTGGCGACACACATGGTTCCAATAATTGATCCATACTTGACCGCATATTATGGTGCAAGTAAATGTCAGGTAAACAATATGAGAATGTGCTTTGTGTGGAACAAAAAAAATCCTTGTTTCTGGTACATGTAAAAAAAAACTGTGCACACTCTAGTAAAATTAATTTCTTTCTTACCCCTACCCATGCTTTTGTGTCTATATAAAATTACTGTAGTAAATTACACTGGATTTAATAATTGAAACACTATCATATATTTTCAGTTGTCTTGTTTTTCATCCTTTGACACCTTTTAGTATACATATGCTTGATTGCCCCTGCACTTCATCCACACACTTCAATAACGATACAATTATTATTATTATTATACATTTACTATGAATACTACTGCCACTGTGAAACGACCACATACTGTATCTTGTATGTTATGTATTTTCATATTAAAATTTTTAATCAATATCTTTCTTTAAAATAAATTTAACAGATCTGCAAAAAGGACAACATCATTTCCAATTTGTTCAATGACCAGATCTACTAGTCGTAACAGATACGATAACCTTTGATGTTGTTCTTGGTCGTGTTTTCAACACCATTCCTCAGATGGTTCCTGATGACAGCGGCGTAAATTATGTCTGTGTGCATTTATCAAAAAAAATTGTTACTGTATGATTATTGTAAGCTGTTGTCTTTATTGTTGTAAGCTGTTGTCATTGTTGTCTTTTTAAACTATAATATTTCTCACTTATTATTGTCTCATTGTCTTTTGTCTTAAGTTCTTTGTATGTACATTTTTTATGTATTGTTACCAATCTAGCACATTCCTATTTTTTATTGATTTTATTATTTTCATTCTCCATACTGTCCATTATGTTTTATAAATATTAATCATTTCCATTTTATTCTTATTTTTTAATTGTACTATTAATTGTAGATTTTTTTTTTTTAATGTGTCAAGATCTTGTATCTTACCAATCATCAAAAAGGCTGTGCCGAGCATATTGACAATGTTCAGTACAAAATCTAGGCTGCTAATATTATTGCCTTTAATATATATTATTTTATTTTATTTTTTCAATATTATTGTTTCTCTAATTTTGTTTTATGTTTTAATTTTAACTTCTTATATGAATTGATTAACTCAAAATCAATATTAAACTCATTTAAAATCATATTTTCTAGTCAAGTGTTGATCAAACAAAATTATCTATTTTTAAAAATTAAAAAAATACTCAAGTGTAAATATTTTTTTCATTAGCTTTAAGTTATTATTATTATATTAGTGAACGGAAAATATTGTTATGTAAAAATGAAAAATTTGTGATATTTTTTATTTTCATTTTTATATACTTGTATGTCTGCCGTAGACAAATTAATTGGAAGAACTTCAACTTGTTTGTTTATTTTATTTAAGTAATTTATTGTTAAAATGAAACAATTGTGTAATGTGTACACCTCATAATGTTTTGTTGATTTGTCTCCTCTCCGTGCTCGTGTTGTAATCTCAAGTTGTAAACTTTGCGTCTGATTAATACGACAGCTCTACTAAAATATATTTGTTAAAATATATTATATTAATAATAATTATAGTAATTAGAAATTGCGGTCGGATGTGAATTTAATATTACTTTATAATAACATAATGATTGTATTGAAATAAGTTGTTAATATCAAATCTTTTTGTGTGTAGTTTGTTTTCTGTTGGTGTACTTTAGTCACTATTATGTTATTACCAATAAATCATTAAAAAAATGTAAAACTTTAATACAGTTTAATATTATAACTGCGTGCAATGTTATTTAATATATAAGATGATTGGTTCTTATTGTTTGTATTTATTATCATCTATATAGTGTAGACTGTACACATCCACATCTAACAGTGAATTTTATGAGGAATATTTAAAAAAATTATTTCGCCAGCTACAAGGAAAAATTGCAAACAAATAATCACTGATCATCTGCAGTTGTAGAGTACGGTAACAAACTAACATAGAACATTAATTAGTCTGATCTAAATTGGTCCGACAAGAAACAAAATTTTGTAATTCTTGCTGTAGATTCCTATGCTGTACGTCAAAAGCAGGGTCTTTTTTTACGCTTTACATGATTATTTGATAAAAATATAATTAACAATCGTAAACGAATTGGCCACGCCATATTCTGCTGACTGTGATTTATAACTCATTGGAATATTCACACAGATAGCAGTGTCCATACCACTGGAGAGTATAACGATTTTAGTATAACCATTGATTATACATAGTATAATATAGCATACCTAACCATTGATTTTATGTTATTAAAATATTATAAAATCGATGCTTTACAGCTTACACCGGCTGAAAGGGATATTTAAGCATTCTTCTCAAGGGGTTTTAGTGATTTTATTCCGCGATTATTTTCAATTCAATTGTGTAGGTAGGAGGTCATGATGATTCATCAAGGCAGTCGTGGTTAAACTGTTGAATGTTATCACCCCAGCCTTAATAAATTGGCACTATAGTCGTAGAAATGTCTGTACGTCGTAGTGGTGTGTGTGTAGGAGTTTTAGACGGAGTTTCGTATGCCATTTGGTGGTCACAGTGGATTTGTAGTTACAATAGTGTTTATTTTTTTTTTTATATCTTGTATACAAAATTTCTTCCAGAAAAAGTACTTCGATTTCAACATATATTATCTTATCTCTTAGCAAATTGGATCAAGATAGTACCTACCTTAGACTTTAGAGAGGTTTTTTTTTATTTTTAAGAGCCATTTTTCGATTTTTTCAATAGTTATTTAATGCCACGGGAGAAACCGGAAATAAAAATACCAATTATAAAAATTGTAGAGGAGAACTTTTTTAAAAATCGTAAGGAATCCGATTTTTGATATCATATTCCAATTGTCCAATATCACGTCATAGTAAATTAATAGGGTTTTTAATTTTTTATCGATTAATCGGGCTTCTTACCATTGTTCAAAAAGTTCTTTTCTACAATTTTTAAAATAAGGAGTTTTGCTGTAAACCACTTCATTAAGCCATATTACTTGAATTATCGAACTATTTGGGTATGATAAAAAATTATTACGGTGTCGGAATAATTAATAAATAATAATTATATAAGAAAAAAAGCGGGTAAGTGGATGTCGCTCTGCCGTACGGTAGGTTACGAGTGGGTCGTAGTGGGAGTATGTATAATAAATTGTATTTAACTTGAATTCAATGATATAATATTATTGCATAAGAAAAACTATTCTGAGCGGAGACAGTTAGTATATTACTAAGTATATTTTATGAATTTTATGAATTCTCAACTCAAAATAATTTGTTCATTTTCATGATTTTTTCGTATTTTGTCAAGATTTGAACTTTAAATCCTTATAAATAAAAACTGTCACCAAGGATTTTTAAAATTTTTCAAATGTAATTTTAACAATATAGTAGGAGCCTTTTATTAAATTTTCAAGCTTTTTTACCCAACAAATAAAGTTTTATTGAAATTCAGAGAAAAATAACTAATAAAATTGGAAATAAAAAATGTTCCTAAACAGTTCAAAACAAATCAAAGTATTTTGTAAATTTTATCGTGTATATAAAATGCAAATATAAACGACCATTGAAAATGTTATGTAGGTATATACGTTCATTTGTTTTAGAGTTACACCAAAAACCAAAATCGATTTTGTATAAAACCGATTTTGCGTAAAAATTCCCGTTTTTTCTTAATTGTTATGTTGTTTTTCCCGACGCTTTTGAGAACTATTGGGAACTTTACATTTTGACACCCCCCTCCTCATTGCACCAACAATATTCACTTTTCCATCGAACAAGATACTGAAGTTGAAAATCGAAGCATTATTTCGACTACTTATCGTGTAAACAAAAAAAAAACACATCATTGTAAAATCAATATATTCATCTTTCCACTCAGAATCTGATACAATTTGTAGACAGTCAAATTCAGAAATATGACAATAGTATAGTATCAAGATTTGAATATATAAAAATTCTTGCAAACAAATTTAAGCCTACTTAATAATATTAAAACAGTGCAGATCAGTGAATATTTGTATATTACATTTTGTTATGTACCTATGTCCTATATATAAAATGATTAAAATGTAATGTTTGTATTTTAAATTATTTTATATATAGTTTAATTTATTTTCGAACAATTTTTATAAACAATGAATTTATAAAATAAATGTTGAGGCCCGTTGAGGGAGCCAATTCAATACGTAAAAATATCGCATACCTGTGTTATGGAGCCAAATCAATAGTTCCGATTATAGGATTATAGCTCCTATCATATTCAATTTTACTAGTAAGAGTTCAGAGAAAACTGGGTATACGTTTTTATAGGTCCCTGTAGAAAAAAGGGACAAGGATACCCTATTGCAGGTGATTAAGGATTATATTTTACCAGGAACTACTGTTATAAGGGATTTTTGGAAGGTTAGGTACCTATTTTAATATCTTAAAAATCGTACTGGGCATACCTAATTTCAATTTGTAAATCCTGACAGGGGCTCATACAAACAATGTTGAAGGGACGTGGCACTATACAAGTAGGCATCTCTATCTCAATACTGCCACAAAAAAAAAAACTGTTTTATGCTGAATATTTGACAAAACTCGTGTTTTTGAAGCGATTTCGTATTTTAAAGTTAGAGCCATTTCTTGAATTTTTAAACAAGCAATACTCTATTCGGAATGAGATCGTACCTCGACGGCCAACTTCTGCGCATGGGCATTGGGCATGGCTTCGTGGCTTCGTTCTGCAGCTCTAGCCCCACGAGCTTTCTAGGTGGGGGAAGCGTCTCACCATATGTCTGACCGCCGCCCGACGAAAACTGGTCGCCGCCGAGGTACGATCTCATTCCGAATAGAGTATAGATGTTAGTATTATCCATCAGCAGTCAGCACTACCTAACCGACATAACGACGAAGAAACTAACTCTGATTCAGACACAGTGGTATCATTTGGGGGGGAGGGATTGGGCATTTGACAATATATTTAGGTATCCCTCTACATATGTGTTAATTATTAACTTTAAATGCTTAGAAAAGCGAATTTGTGAATAATGGTCGAGGGTACCTACTACAGTTTTTCCCAAATTGATTAAAATAGTGTCAGAAAACTAGAATTGCCATGCGTACGTGTTTTATGGTATATGCAAATATGATCCATTCAATAGAAATTTAGTGAAAAACCATTGTGGACAAAGTAAGTTGATAAATTGTAAAAAACCCCATTTCTGATCAGAACTCAAAATTATTTAGTGTTCAAATACCCGTAACAATTTTTATATTAAATACTGAAGGATACAAACACTGGGAATTATACGATCATAATTTGTGGACTATTGAGCAAACACCTCAAGGTGCACCTCTTTATAACCTGGTTATCCTGATTTTGATGGGCATACAAGCTGTTTTGTATCAACGTTTCGATTATGTTCCAAGAGTCAAAGAATTATATTTAAAAATTATGGTTTGAATGATACTGTGATGAATACTCTTCAGCCTGAAATTTCAATTACAGCGAATGGTAATACATACCTACGTTTAAGATATTTTATTTACATCGAATAATAAATTAAATTTACCTGCAGATATACTGGTAGTTTTGATTGTGGCTGCAAATATGATTTAACAGCTATTGTTGTTGATGGAAATGGTGAACGAATGGAATTACACAATTACAAAGCTGTTTTATCTAACTCTTAGAATATAATATCTGGATAAAAGTTTGTATTATATAATATCTATAATGTTATTATTTAAAATATTCTAATACAATTATGATTAAACATTATTTTTTAGGGTTCACATACATTTAAAAATACGAGTGATGCATCTTACTTAGATCTATATCATTCTAGCTGGAATAGACACACAGTTCTGGGCTGATCACTATGGTACTAACTGGCTCTCTAGTAAAAGTTTTGCTACCAATCAAATTTAAAAGTACTGCCGAGCATAGACGTGTCCAGACCTCATCCGCAAGTCGCTCACAACAGTGGAATATCCAGGGGAGGGGTGACTGCACACCCCCCCCAACCACCCACCAAAAAAGTAAAAACAATTTGGGTTTGGAAATATAACCTGCACTAGACTACGCCTATACTGTCTAGGCTTAGATATTTAAGATATTTTAATAAAATGTATTGACATATTATAATCGTTGCAATATTTCTGTTAAAATTTAAAAGTAATACGAAATTAATAATTATTGACCACCAAAAATATAAAACGTTGGAACTAAATGGAACAATTATATTGTTATAGATAAATTATAATGTATTAAGGGGGCTGCAGCAGGTTTTGTCAAAAATCAAAACTAATATAGATTTGACCATTAATTTTGTTGGATATAATGTTTTTCAATATATTTAAATTCCGTATTATAAAATAAACCTTAAGGGGGCTGGAGGAGGGCTCTAGTTAATGAAAAAAAGTGATTTTTAGACCAATAAGCTAGACAAAGCTGGAAGAATGTGGTTTGATAGATTTTAATTTTTAAAACGAATTATGATTGATCGACAAGTTTACTAGGGAATGGTCGAGGTGATTTTGCAGAATATTCCAATTATTGCAGCCCCCTTAATATTATTCATTAGGTATGTTCAAATATTTATGAATTGAAAGATAAGAGAAGTAAATATTGTATTGTTATATTTATTCTAAGAAACTTTAAATCTATACTCTGTTCAAAATGAGATGATGACTTGGCAGCGACCAGTTTTCGTCGAGCGGGGGTCTGGCGCTGTCCCCATTACGGCGTGACGCGTCAGGCGCTGCCACGGAACAAAGCCACGTCCATGCTCAAAACTTAAAAAAGAGTATTTAAAAATTGTATTTTAATTTTTGGAGAAGTTAAAATAAAAAAATCTAAAATGTGGGAAAGTCAATTTCAAGTAGACTTGACGACAAATTCAAATCTGTTTTTAGAATTCTTATCACTTCATCAGATCAATTGGTATGTTTGGCAAAGAACCAGCCAAAAATCCTACATCGCATGTGTGTTCGACAAAAACAGAAAATCACGGTATCGAATCCCCTTAACTGTATTTTACTTAACCACTGGTTGGATTATTAAATATATTGTTTTTATTCATTTAGGATCATTACCCACTATATCCACCGTGGTCCGTGACCACCCACCCAACTATAAGATGTAGGTATTGACGGATACACCTTGAATATAAGAATAGGATAGCTGCAGGCACTGTACATAGCCACATAGGTACTGCACATTTAGGGTAATTTAATTATTTGCACTTTTACGTTGATATCACTTGATATTAAGTTAAAACCTCGGTGAGGTAAAGCGTGAAGAATGCATTTCTTAGACATATTTGGAATTACGTTTTAAGAGTTTTTAATTGGCTTTTACAACTTTGTCTATGACATGTCAATATGTCATTTGGTGACACCGGCAAGGTGCATAATATTTTTAAAAGTTGGTAGATGTTAGGGAAAATTTCAAAACTACATAAACGTACCTAATGCATCTATAGCCGTTTTAGGAAATTTATCAATTTTCCTTAACTTTGACTGCCATATTTTCAGTTCAGCAATAACTATATGAACATCTGTGTCAAGGTAAAATTAAAGTATTACTAAAATGTAAGAAAATAAAGATCCTTGGGGGGGGGATCTATCCCCCATATCCCCCCCCCCCGTGAGAACGCCCATGTATATAACTATACAAACACTGGAATATTGAAGTATATCAATAATATACTCCATTTAAAATACTTTAACCGTCAATAACAATAATGAATAAGTGATATTATATTTGGAGTTAATTCTGTAGATGAACAGATATCATCGAATAATTCAACATGTAACCGATTAAACAATTTAATAAGAAAGAAGTTCTTTCATATTATATTATATCATAATATTATATCTTTCAAAGAACTGTGGTCATAACTCAATGGTACGAGTTAAATATTACTTTAATTACCACTTTATGTAGAATTTATATAAGTCAGAATATAACCACGGTAAATAGGTACATAACTATATTATAAGTACATATATATATGTATATATATACACGGTATCGAGTATTATACTATAGATATAGGTACCAACACATCAAAATTAAATAAAAAACGTATCGGTTTGAAATCATAAATAAAAATATATAATGTCACTATTGTTAATCAAAAAGGATCAATCTTATAAAAAAAAAAATAACAAATGATATTGAATACTTATTACCTATACCTATTAAACTTAAAATTTAAAACAGAATACACAAAAAACCTTTTAAAAATAAGTTTTTAAATGTATGTTGCAGAAACGTAAGTTTAATTGAGTTTGTTTTGAGTTCAATGTAAAGTTTTCTCAAATCGCTCTAAAGTGTTTCTACGATATTGCCATTCAAATATAAAATTCTCAAAAACACAAAATAAGATATCGTGTATATAAATACGCAAAACGGATTTGACGTAACAAAACTAGCATCATGCGTGGCTCAGTAGAGTTGAAAAACAGTGGATTCAAAATATATTATAATATCATAATCATAAAATAATCACTATCGTCGTAGTACCTATCATCAGCGTGATTCATAACACGATTCGCGACGATTTTTTCATCCGCGCATATAGTTACGTACGAGTAGGTATACCGCATATTAGGTCGCGGTAGAATAACAACCCTTCCGCACTCGGAAATTATACCAATTATTAATGTTTGCCTCCGTGGTTCTGCTAACAGGAACCGTGGTATAAAGTCGTCTTTTTTTCGACTGCGGACAGCCATCGCGCGCAATAATGCAGATAAATAATAATATTATAATATTATCTCGTTATAACATACTCGTAACTATACAGCTCGACGACTATCGCGATGTATTTATCCCACTCGTCGACCGCCGTTCGTCACGAAACCGAGGCCGACCCACCCTGGCTTAGCCCGGTGAACGCCTATTTATAAGTCGGTTAAGCCTCGAAAGTCCGCGTTTACACTATTACGCGCCCGAACGCCACGCGACGCGCGCCGGTTTCCCGACATCATAATATACCGTCGGGCTCGCGCGACCACGACCACATTATACCGTACAGCCATCATCTAAGCTGGTCGCGGCGTTTTCGTATAAATATATTATACTGTCGAGTAGGCTTCCTTCTCCCTCGGTCTCGCTTTTCGGCACAACAAAAATAATCATTTCTGCACGCTTTCGATTAGCACGATATCGTATGCATGTATGAGTTTCGAAAAATATATATTATATACCACGGCGTCTCGAGATTCGCACTTGTCTGTCGTCGTCCTGTACCTGCTGATCGATCGATCGATTTCGGAGCGAATTGATCATTGCGGTTTCCACGGCGAGAGATGAACAGAAACATTCGAAAGGATGCAGCGGACTCCAAAGCAGGGTTGGTGAAAAACGAAACGCCGGACGAAGAGATCAAAGTACGTAAATAGTGGCAAAATAATTTATTAATCGTTTGTTTACGCGCGTTGTTTATCTGTACTAATAGATAGGTATTATAGAATAATTTATAAATTATAGTATACATAATGTTTATGTATTTATAATATAGGTATACCTAGATATCATTGTGCATAGGTATTGCACTTAACAGTATACAAAACTACTGTATATGTATAGAAACTGGCAACTGCAGCACTATGTGAAAACACGCATTTCGATATTACACTATTGCACAGTGCAATAAACAAATTTCACAAGCATATTTTTATGTGACATTCAAATTATAATATATATTTATCTGTGGCCTGTGTGTTAATGTGTAGGCGATAGGCATAAGTAAAATATTTATATAAGCACTAAGCAGTGCAGAGTATCACGTCATATAGATTGCCATCATCTTTATAATAGTATAATAATATACCTACCTAGTAAAGTTAACACATGTGCATACTGCATAATATAGTACCTACCTAACGATATGATTGATAGTGTTTACCGGTATCGCGTGTCGCCTTCTTTTTTATAGGCAGGTCCTTTGCCCATAACGCGTGTATGTCAACTTTACTATTTTACTTACATTTTCCGCTTTCTTGCCATTATATGCGTGAATTGTTTAATATTTACTGCAACAGAAAACGATTAAAATAATATACAAATTTATACATATTTTGTTTGATTTGAATATTACAATAATATATTAATATATGTGTCTTCTTAAAAATATAAATCACTAATCCACAGTGCAATATACCTAGGTAATATTAAATTGTTATCATTATTGAAATCAAAAACCTTCTATATTTACTAATATTATATAGTTAGTGACATTATTAATTAATTTAATGTGCCTACGTTATATTTGCCTTGACCTTAATTCATCGATACAACTTTTTTTTCTAACATACTAGGTCCCTATACAGCAGCGCATCTGTTTTAATGCAACACGTGGACAGTATAGTCTAGCGTGAAACACTAACTACAAACAAATTATAAATAGAGCTTTGAAGTTGCACACTATAATAGTATTACATTGCCTAACCGAACGTCTTAAAATTACTGTAAATCCAATGAGAAGTAAATCCTAAAAATAGACAAATCTGTGTTCAATATACTAATGCCAATTTATACAATTCTCGTAGGTATATAATAATATATTATATATGTCACACGTATAAAATCATTTGAAAATTTACATAATTTTTAATATGTATTATAATTAATAATTATTGAAATATATTATGCGTATTAAGTCAATATTTAGATTGATTAGTTTACTATTAGCTTCTCTTTGTTTTGCTTAGTTGTATATGTTTTGTGAAAAAGGTGGTAACATTATACACATCATTAGAACTATTTCCATACTATTAGGTACCTACACTATAGTTATTTTTATTTTAAACAATAACGAAACTTTTTAATAATATTTTTTTAACAGACGGCTGAAATAGCTAAGTTTACGTTTGTGTACCTATATGATATATATAAAATTTAAATCAACTTCTCAGAAGACCTTATGGTTATTATATGGCCTATGAGCCTAGGACTTGTGATAATATATGGTGTGAACTACAACTAATTTCACCTTTTTAATAGTTAAATTAAAACTGTAATGTGTTTACTAAATACGAATCCAAGAAATGTATGTACTGCAGAATCTTAAAAAGTATATTAATATTTTTGTAAATATTTTTTTATTATAATTTACAGGCATTATACAATTCAACATTTTTGAAAAGATAAATATTTTTTATGGATTTATATTGCTTTCTTTTTAATTTTTAATTTTTTGAAAGACATCATAGGTAATATTTAATTTTGTGTAACAAATCAGGATATTTTTCTTCGTGAGCCGAAAAAAATTTATATATGAGCCAACATTCAGATTTGGTGATTGAATTCCGGGATGAATAGTAGTCTACGAGGTAACAAAAAATGCATGTGCAAAATATTATACTAATTTGTTAAAAACTGTGGATTTGCATAAATAACATCAGAAAGGCCTTTGATTTTATATAATAGATCATAAATAATTAATAAAAAAATCTAAAAAAAATTTGAATGAAGACATCGATTCAATGTAATGAAATATTAGTATTTTAGATTCTGAGCGAAACGACGAATCGCATGAATAATGTGAATAATATCTATTGGTTTTACAATAATGTGTTTTTTTAAATTATTATTATTATGTCTGACGTCCTCTTTTGAAACACTAAATGTAAAATGGAGCTACTTATATTTTAAATATTGAGTTTGGTGTTTCTTGTAGCAAATTGGATCTTTCTGATAATTTAGGGGAGGGGGGGGTCAAAAATAAAAAAATTCTAATGCGTTTTAAAATAATTTAGAAAAACGAAAAATAAATTATGGAAAAATGTAAATTACAAAACCAGTTTTCAACAAAATCAATTTTGTTTCTTAGTTGTAATTCAAACTGCAGAATAGACTTGGATTTTTCACCAAATATTAATATTAAAATATTATTGGTAGGGAATTAATACTTTCCGACATTTCTTATATTATGATTTACCTATATCTATGCACAACGACATTTTCAAAATATTTGGACCACTTTTAGCTACGAATTTATTCATTGCCATCCTACCTTTTACGGTGCCTCGAAAGTTTATTAAAAAATATTAATATTATATACAATAATAATATAGGAATAATATTAATTTAAATTACTAATATATAGCAGTATAAATATATATTATACCTACAGTAAAATATCCATAAAAATATAGGTTCTGAATACGGTGTTCGCACTGCACAATCGTTTTTCATCGCATATTCGTAACAATGATCTGTCATTGTATATTCGTGTACACATGTACCATGATCTATCGTTGTATTCAAATTTAATACATTCATAATTCATATTATCTACTGTGACCTACTCAATGATGATAAACACATTATATACAGAAAAGCGAATTCCCGATTTTTTATTTACGCTTCAAACATTTTAAATAAATAAAATTAAAAAATGTATCAATCTTAAAAGTTACCCCTAGAATTAATTAATTAATTAACTGTATTATCAAATGTTAACCTCATAACAATATGATATATTCGTATTATGATGATTCAAAATCGTTCTCGCACAGGCCAGTTTTCCCTAATTTAAATATATTTCACACCGGAGTGATCTACCATCACATGAAATTTGGAAGACCCTGCTGCAGTAGTTTACCGAGTGATGGTACTATAGTATAATATACACGAGTACCTAATCTATATAATATATACCTATACTTATAGGCTATAGGTATACTCGTGTTCGATGTATTTTACAATTTAACATAATAAAAGTGCCTTCGCAGCTACGCCGCACGTCCGTTCTAATTTTTCCCGCGTTTTCGTCCCCCTCGTCCCATCACCTCGCCTATGATGACGACGTGATGTAAAATTGATCGAAAGACGGCGGCGCGGCGGCATCCCGAGCAATAGATCGTGTGCATATATATATACACATACATATTATATATGTATAAATACGCGAATATATATATGCATATCGGATTTCTCTCCTTGGCGCGCGCGATACACGAGGCGGCGATGGCGTAATGGGAAGCGGTGGAGGTGAGGGGCTTAAAGGCGTGCAAACTGACACTGCTATCGGGTTACCGACACGACGAGCGTATAGTCCGTCCGTTCGCCACACTTTACGTCTGCTATAGACGCATGATAGCTGCTGCACCGTCGCGGGCTATCCCGCAATATATCCTCTCGCGACGACGATGACGAGCCGAGGTGGGTATAGGTACCTATTATATTATGTAGATATATTATTATGGCAGTGGTCGGGTAAAATTGCCCAGGTAATCGATGGTGGCATGATTTATGGCGGAGGCGGCACAGGAGTACAGGACGGGTGCCAACGTATACTTATTATACATATGTATGTAATATATTATACAGTATTGTTGGGTGGGGGGGATATACACACACAGGCGTTATGAAATAGGACCACGGCGATGTGACCATATTTCGTCGAACCATGTACATTGGCCCATAACTCAAATATCATAGTTGGTGCTGATATCGAATAGACGTCTTCAACATAAAAACCATATACCTATGTATACATTTTTGAGATTTCTAAATGTTTATACCCAGGTACTCATGCAGTTAAAGTTATATGAATAATACAATTTTTTATACAGTAAATATAATTTATGTCAAGTACCTATCCACTTATGTGACTATACCTACTTACAATACAATAGGTACCTATATAGATATATGTACTTAGGTACTTGTTAGTTGTTATTATGTATAGTCGAATAATTAAATAATAAATCTAAATTTCCTTTACGTTTTTAATAATTAGTCTATTAAGTACTTCTTCAACATTAATAAGAATATTGCATTTTACTATCATCGTGAGGACCAGGCTTAAAAAGTGATGATAAAATACCTATACAATTATGTTGAAAATTCATCCTAATATTCCTTTTGATAAGTAACTGGCAATTGCACTCTAGCTGACAGCTGTAGTGGTTTAAGAAATTTCACTGACAATAAATCAGATAGAATGGCTCTCTCAATTTAATAGTGAATTTTCATTTTGGAGGCCTAGTTGTGATGAAGTAAATAATACTCCTTAGGCAGTCCTGCTTGTTAAGACGTCCAGATTTAATCCAACGTAATCCGACTGAGAAATTGAATGTTTCCGCTAAATCAGCTACGTTGTACTGGTCATAATAAATTATAACAACATTGATTAAAAATGTAAAAATGTTATACAATATTTAAATATGTAATATGCAGTAATTCCCAATTGGCCATACGACCAAGGGTTCTGTTTTCTTTAATAATTATAATACATAATACCATTATATCATTATTAATACATTATTCAAAAATACCAAGAGGAATCGTTCTGTTGTGTCATAGGTGAGATGATCCTTGTCATTGAGTATATTATACAAATTACCATGTTTATAAAACCACATTATATAAAATATTTGAAACATTTCTTGTATAGAATATAGTAGATACCTACCTACAACAAATTATTTTGAATTATAATTTTTCGTCAGAATTTGGATTCATTCCAAAACATATGATTTATTGCTTATGTTTATAAATGTAAGTAAGTTATACAAATATTATACTATTATGAAAATTAAAAGGAAATGGTGAAGTGCTATAATTTCCTTAATTTTTTTCAAACAATAAAATAAATTAATCGCATTTCTATCACTGATACCAAAATAGAACATTTAAAATATTAAAGTACTTATTTAAGTTTATGTAATTTAACAATTTATTTTTATATATATAGTTTTATACTTGTATTTTAACAATATATTATATTCAGATATTATATTAGATATAACTACAGTGCAGTTGGAAACGGTAGACTACCAATAATTCCGAGGTAAAAAGTCCTAGGAAAAAAAATCTGAGTAAATGAGTCCTTGGTTTAAAAAGTAAGAGGCATAAAAAGTCAACGGTAAAAAATTCCTAAGCATAAAAAGTCCGTAGTGAAAAAGTCCGATACATATAATTAGGTAAAAGGAAAAATACAATGTGATACACAATCAAACGTTCCAATTAGATATAAATTGTAACTAAATGATTTACCTGACAAAATTAATAAAAAATCTTAACAATAGTTAACAGTTAACACTTACCTAATTAAACTGAGAAATCATTATAATATATTATGTACATTATTATTTTTATAAATATATATAGTGTATACCGGACTTTTTTACCGCGATTTGTTGGACACATAGCTAAGGTACATACCTACCCACCTACGACCTACCTATATATGATATAAAATATCTACTGTAGGGACTGCTTCCCTCTGAGTATGATTTCAATGAATAGGTATAAAAAATGTTGATAAGTAGTATAGTAGGTACTATAGTGGGTGGCATAATCTTAACTGCCTTAATTACTTAAATATAAAATAATGTATGGAGTCGTGTAAATACCTAATGACGTATTGTAATATATTAATATAGTATATGATAAATATTATGAACGCTGAACATTATACTATAGGTAATCATAAAATATTAATACCATTAATCGAATAGGTGATAAAGAATTACTCAATTTTGGCACTCTTTATATTAAATAAACGAGTTTTATTTATATATATTATACAGATATATAATATTGTCTACATGCTATATTTCATATTTTCTGGCCAAACAGTGTGTGTGTGTGTGACTGATAAACGCATACATACACTGTTCGTATGTGTATATAATGAAATATGTATTCATATATATATAGGTGTACATCACATTATTGTGTCCTCACTTTAGGGTTTACAGTTACACATTATATTTCATTATTTCACCCGATATCCACACTATAGCTATCATTATCCGTCCTTTGTGCGTCACCCAATACCACCCGGGCGGCAGCGGAGCACGGTATAAATGTCTGTGGAAAAACGAGAACAGCTTTTAATCAATCCATTTTTGTCTTTCCTTTATAACTGCACACACGCGTGATGCGTATTATTAATGTATAGGTACATATTATTATATATTATACAGGTACGAGGTATACTACTCAAATGTTATTTCAAGAAGTCCAGACGAAATTATTTATGTGTGCCCGCGTATGTGAACTGCCAGTGAATTATAATAATCCGTATGTATATTGTATATAGTAGTATCGTAGGTTCGTGTACACAACGCAAAGTTTTATACTTCGAAATATATACAATAATAATAGTAGGTGCATAAAAGAATTTCATACGCATAAAATTAGGTAGGTACATAAAACATATAACTACGAGTGCGGGCAGGTTAGGTGAATGGTATACAGGCATACGGTTGTATAGTATAGTTTACCTGAACATTTTTATATAGTTAGGTATAGTATCAGGTACCTATAAGACATAAGTTATAAGTGTAGGGCGCCGACTTTTATGTAATAAAAAAAGTCAAAATATGTATTAAAAAACGTGAAATATTAAATTAAAGAATACTCATTTTACTCAGGCTGTAATGAAATGTGCTTATTTAAATGTGCGTATTTAATGTGCTTGATTATAATATTCCAAACATGTACCAACTCATTAAGTTTATTACTTTATTAGTATCAGTTCTACCTGAGGTTCTACCCATAGACCTATAAACTAACTAGTTTATAGGTCTATAGTTCAACCTGTATCAACTACTACTGCTGAAAGGAGTTTTTCTTCTCTGAGAAGACTAAAAACCTACCTTAACAATTTAGTTTCAGATTCAAATCTTGTCGGACTCGCATTATTATCTATTCATAGAGATATTGACATTTCAGATGATCGAATATTAGACACATTTGATAACACTGGAAAGACTCGAGGGTTTAAAGTGTCACTTTAATTTTATGTAATTTATAATAATAAAATTATTTTTAAAAAGGTGGGTAAGTGGATGTCGCTCTGCTGTACAGTAGGTTACAAATGGGTCACTGTATAATGGATAGTATTAAATTTGAATTCAATGATATAATATCACTGTATAAGAAAAACGATTCTGAGCGGAGACGGTTTGTCAGTCTAGATATTAGACATACCATTGATTAAATATACAATGTATATTTAATCAATGGACATACCTATTATAGGTATACTTATCTATAGTATTAAAAAAAAATTGACCTATAATAGGTATTAATAATAAATTCCAAATTAATCATATCACAATATCAATCAGGTAACGCGTTATACATCAACAACAAACCGTGGTACTATCATAGATATATAATAGTATACCTACTTTAGAAGTTTCAAGTACCCACAAATAATATTATACAATAATTACAATCACAACAAAATAACTAAAATAGTTATTCCAGGTTTTTTAATATGTAATTTCGTCCAAATTTGAACTTAAAATTACTATAAAAATAAACTGTGCTTATGTATTTCTTAGAATTTTTGGCAACAGAATTAAATATTTACGTGAAATCTTGTTTTAAATTTTCAATCCTTAGATATAAAAGTTGAACATTTTATAAATTTTTAACTACAAAATAATTATTCAATTTTAAATTTGATAAATTTTGTCAACATTTTAACTTCAAATGCTTATACAAAAAAATTGTGCCTATGTATTTTTAATATTTTTCAACTGCTATTGTAACAATGTATCAGGTGCCTTGTATTAATTTTTTACACTTTTTGGCCCTATAGATAAAACTTTATTGATATTTATAGAAAAAATACTAAAAAAATTGAAAACTTACAATGTCCGTAAACAGCTCAAAAAGAGTCAAATTATTTTCAAAATTTTATTGTATATATTAAATGCTAATATAAACGAGTTCAGTGAAATT
>NC_042495.1:97000544-97006091 GCF_005508785.2 Acyrthosiphon pisum | reverse complement strand
AAATTGGAAACTGAAATTGTCCGTAAACAGCTCAAAACAAATCAAAATATTTTGAAAATTTTATCATGTATAGAAAATGGAAATATAAACAACCAGTGAAAATGTCATGTGTCTACAGTCATTCGTTTTAAAGTTACACCAAAACCAAAATCAATTTTCTCGAAAACAGATTTTGCGTAAAAATTCCAGTTTTTCCTTAATTTTTCTTTTGTTTTTCACGGCGCTTTTGAAACTATTGGATATTTCAAATTTTGACCTCCCGAATGCACCCACTAGATTCACTTTCCCATCAAACAAGATACTGTTGAAGAAAATCGAAGCAGTTTTACTGCCCCAAACCGTGATGACAGACACAAAAATAAAAAAACACACATCATTGTAAAATCAATACATTCATCGTTCCACTCAGAATCTAAAATGTTAAATAGTAATTAAATATTGTTAATTATTTTTAATTTATCATAATATATTCATGTTTATTAAATAGGAGTTTGTTTTATTGTATAAAATGTTTGTATATTATATTATGCCCTATTAAAAAGAAAATTCATTACTATTTTTATTATTTTTTTTTAAATAAGCAATACGATGTGTAAAATAATTTATTGTTTGGTCACCCGCCAAAAATGTCACAGCTGAACTGATTACAAGTACTTACCCGACGTATAAATGTATAATACGAAATTTAGGTATTTGGAAAATTTGTAAATCAGAATAACATACTGCCTAGGTATATGGAAAATCTTATATCTATGGCTAACGTCCAATTAAATAGAAATTTTGTAACACTCGTAAGTTGTAAATTGTAACTATTACTACTGGAGGGCAAAATGTACAATAATTGTTCCAGCAGTTTAACGGTTCAAGCGTATGGTACTCTAAAGTCTAAAAAATCATTTCCAAAAACGAATCTTATTATTTTAACACAATAGAGTAGTTTATTTTAATACCATCAATACACTTGTAATAATCTATAAACATATAGACTATAGAGGTTAAATAAATAAAGGTACCTCATTTAATACTCGTATATATTATATTGTACAAATTATAATTATCTATAGTTTTATATTTTCTACATTTAATACGTTTATACGTCATAACCCATAGTATATAATAATACATACCTATATATTATTTTGTAGGAGTATGTGAAAACCACAATGAACGAGATGCTCGGATGGTACGGATATGACAAAATTAATTCCAAAGACTGTTCGCTGCAAAGTATGAATTTAGTTAAGCTCAGAGAAAAATATCGAGGTCGCTCAAAAAGTACAGAACCAGAAACTTCGTCCGACGAATACAATAGTCCACAATCACCAACAACGTCGAGTAATTTTATTTATTATATTTTATAATTAATAATAAATTGTATAGCTATTTTTATACGTACCTACTACCTACACGCTTACCTACTATAATAACTATATGTCTATATAAGATTGGTTTTTTTAGTGACTAAAAATAAATTATGCAAATGTAGGTATAAGACTATATTTAATTCATTATTTTATGTTATACTATGTTTAAATGTAGATATAGGTAGTAAAGCCATAGATTAATATATTTTATTATACTAATTATACTTAATCTATGATAAACTCAAAAAAAACTTACCTGGAATAACTAATTCCAAAGCTGTACGGTATACGTTTTAACGGCGGTATTAAAACGCTTTCGGTGTAAGTTGACATGCCACAGGTCCGTTGACTGGTGATAGGCAGGCGTATTATGTCTTATGTTTGTAGACGAAAAGAAAAGAAACGATCAAGCTAGATAGTTGATTAATAATGAAAATTATTATTTTTAATTTAGTATAATATTTAGATTGTTATTAAGTTAAAAATTAAATTAAAAAGGGTACGAAGATACACTATATTATGTTACTGAATACTTACTATTTGTCACGCGACACCATTCGGTATGTATATTCAGAAATGTATTAACAAAATTAAATTTAGATGAAAATTTTAAAGTTTATTATGAAGTAAAATGGATCGATTACTATCACAGATCTAAATGTAAAGGAATTAATTTTAACTATAAATGAATAAAAGCTCTATTTAAACGTGGATATGTAATAGTAGGTACAGCTTTTTTTTTTATGCATAGCAGATAATATAAGAGCTATAAAAATTTTAGTTAGATTTGCACAACTACGCAGTAAGATGATCGAAGCGAAATAATTTTTTCTCGATTCAAATGCTCAGATAATTCGGCACCACTGTATATGTGATATGTATACACATTTATCAAATATTATGTATTGTCGCTTAAGGGGCCTCATGAATGTGCGTTTTTTTCTCAAAAACTACTGTTTCTAATTCCAACGATACGTGTCGAGAACTATCACGATTTTCAATCTGAAAAAATATTCTGATTCTCCGTAATATGTACAAGGGATCGATCGAACCACATTTTTAATTTTAATAATTTAGATGTTGAAAAAATGTTGTTAAAATTTTCTAAAAATTGCAAAATTTCAAACTTAAATATTTAATCAACTAAATACAATTATAAAAATTCCCTCGATCGATCCCTTGTACATGTTTTAGAAAATTAGAATATTTTGTCAGAACTATCATGATTCATGGCCAATCTGTGTTTTTCCAACTGTTCAGGAGAAACAAAAAACTGTTTTGATTCCAGGAATTTTGAACGATGGTAGGTATCCCGCTGAACAATTATTAAATTCTTAAACATGTAGGTAGATAAATTGCGTCTTTCTGAAAAGTTATTTTTATCAAAACCTATAGCCTCGGATCTCGATAGTTTAATATTCACACTTTAGATTGACATGTGATATATGAGATTGTTCGTTTTTTGGATGCCACGATATTTTTATTAAAAATACATTTTGCCTAAAGATTCATGAGATTGGCCTTGATAGTGAAATATTTGCACATTATATAGGCCATTTTAATTTTCACAGATAACATGTCGTGCTAACCACACAACTAATTTGAAGATACAAAAATTCATAAATCCATTGATAAAATGCAAATTCTTAGATTGGACACGATGGTTCTAATAAGCGACCATATTATATAATAATATGTATAATATAGGTAATACATAGGATTTATATTGCATATTAATCACACATCGCATGGAAATAATATATTATAATAATAATAATATTATATACATCATGCGCGCAATGTTTTACGTATAATATTATCCGCGGTATTGGGTGTATATATATATATATGTCTATGGTATACAACATATGTACCAGGGACGGATTCAAGGGGGACATATTTTTTTATAAATATAAATATTATATATTATATATTAAATAACAAATAAACAAAATCTAAGCTTCTTTTGACTTTTCACATGTCGCTTTTTATATTAAACTAGCTGCCCGACCTTCCTCCGGAAGAAATTATTTTTTTATAATTTAATTTAAAAACATATGACTATTTTTTGGCTATACAAATAATATAATATAATTACATATTGTAGTTATTGTTATTGCTAATTTCTGAAAATTATATATCCTACATTTTGAATTCAACCACTGGAGTGGCAAATTTTATTCTTTTTATTATAGAATAGAGATAAGGTAGAAAAAAATGTAACAATAAATTATTTGTTCAATGAATAATATATATTTCAAATGGAAAAATGCAAGTGCAAACAAATAAATAAATAATAAATAATAATAAATAAACAAACAAACAAACCGGTTTCCTTCGTCTCCAAAATCGAGTTAGATTCTTATATAGGTATATAGATAGATAATCAATCATTTATTTATCACATTGATTACCTAAATCTACTATTATGAAAATATTTTTAAATTAAGAATAAAGTGTAATATTTTATTATAAAAATTGTATTTGTATTGTAAAAAAATTGTTGCCCCCCCCCCCCTCCAGATCTTTGCTCTGGATCCGTGCCTGGTTTGTACAAGTCACAAGACGTGTATAATAAGTGTATACAACTATAACACGCGCCGTCATTGCGTTGTAGTAAAATGCCGCGGTTATGCGTAGTTATATTGCGTATGTAGTTATTTTCGGTCTCGACAGAGAATGTCTCAAGTCAGCGCATAATAATATAATATTTTAGACTGCGCGCGACTCCGGCTCCGGCCTACGACTAGCGCGTATATTACAATACTATATTGTAATACACTATAATAACATACGTATAGCTTGTTCGTATCATATTAAGCGCCATGTGTGTGTGCGCACAATATATTAATATGTACACTCTGGTACAATTTATATATATATATATATATATATATATACACGCCCAATCGGCGGCGCGGCGTCTAACACAAAGACTCGTCTGTATAGTCGTCTCGTCGTAATACAATATCGTTCGGGCGTAAAAAGCGCTCTCGGATGTCTCGTATGAGGAAAATAAGGGTCATCTCGTCTCATCTCGATGCGAGTCGAGTGTGTGCATCATTCCGCGCGTGCCGGGCGTGTGTTAATAATCAGCACGGGTTAATAATCGCTACGTTCAGTTGTACCTACCTATAGAACCTATATATGTGTTGCCGGGTTAGTTTCAAATTCCCGATTACAGTGATATGTCTACAATATTATATGAAATATATTATGTATATGTATACTATAATATGGTGTATAGTGTAGGACCTAAACTATACACCATATATACACTGTAGCCTGTAGGTATACCAAATATAGTCGTCTGCAGCTACCGCCGCGATATATCACAAGTAATAGGTATCACCGCTCAACGCTTGTGTAATAATAGAATATAATATATGAATTAGACTTTGTCGGTAACCTGCGCTAAACTTCCCATATATGACTATATAATAATAATAATAATAATAATACGTACTCTGTCCCCGAATATTTATCATACCGTCCAAAGATAAGACCGCTGCAGGACATTAGCGCAAATAGAGAGCAAATGTCGGTCAAGTCCCCCAGTTCTAAATCTAGTAATTAGTACCTATTAATTTTTATATTCTGTGGTACTAAGCAATATGGGCTATGGGGAGGGGGGGTTAGAGTCCCTCCAAAAAATGTAGTCAATTTGCGCCTATGTGCAGGAATGTTTAAATCCTTAATTTTCTCCCTATAGATTTTAGAATCAAAATACTTATAATTGTCCTGCACTATTTTAGTATAGTTACCTATAGCGGTATCTTCAAAAGTTGTTGCTATTAAAATAGGAATAGCACGACTCACGTCATGTTATTATACAGGAGTAAATTACGGTACCTACATTTTAGATCATATATTATTATTTATTATAATATTGTTTTTTTATATATTTAAGCCAGTTATCTCTCATTAGATAGAGGCTCTTAAATTAAATTGAAAACAACAAGAAACGAAGAGGGACTAAGATAAACTTCCTAGATTCTTATTTGGCAGCGTTTATGTGGCAATGCATATTAAGCCGACGCGATCCGTTTAATGAAATGCTGAAGGACATAGCATAATTTATGAATGCTGTATTTTTTACGTTTCGTGAAGTTGACCCACCTAAGTACTTAGATTTTTTTAAAATCTATGCCCATTATTTTGCAGGTTATTTGCAAGTATTTGC
>NC_042495.1:96998400-97000494 GCF_005508785.2 Acyrthosiphon pisum | reverse complement strand
TAATACAACAATGTGAAAAAAAATGTATTGTTTGGCATGCTTGAAATGTATTTTTTCAATTCTTAAAATTTAAATATTATAACATAATATTATATAATAATATAACAATCATTTTTATCTCATATAGGGTACCATCACCACATTTTTTAAATATGAAATAGAACAATTTTTAAGTGATTTGTATTTGTCATTAGATTATGGTTAAATACATTACTATAATTTAAGTAAAGGTTTGAGTTTTTTTCTATAACTGAATATTGACGCCTGAAAGACATAACTACCGATATACACATCACGTTCGTGAAGTTGACCCACCTAAGTACTTAGATTTTTTTAAAATCTATGCCATTATTTTGCAAGTTATTTGCAAGTATTTGCAAGTCTATTTTTAGAATTTGCAAGTCCAAACTTTCATCGTAAAACCCAAAAATGTAAAGATGGGCCAACTTCACGTAGCCCACCCACTTTGACCTAGAACTTCGAAATCGGTATCAAACGAAAGCTAATGATTAGCAAGTATTTGAAAACCCCTTTTTGAAATTTGCAAGTCCTTAAGGTGGCAGCTATAAACTTTTGAACTTGTGAAGTTGGCCCACCCACTTTCACCTAGAACTTTTAAACCAGCACCAAACGAAAGCTAATGATTAGCAAGAATTTGCAAGTCTGCTTTTAGAATTTGCAAGTCATTCAGGTGGCCTCTATAAACTTTTGAACTTGTGAAGTTGGCCCACCCACTTTGACCTAGAACTTTGAAACCAGCACCAAACGAAAGCTAATGATTAGCAAGAATTTGCAAGTCCAGTTTTAGAATTTGCAAGTAACTCGGACGGCCCAGTAAGGGCTTTCAAAGTTTGGAAGTTAGCCCACCCAAGTTGTCCCAGAACTTCCAAATAGGTATCAAACGAAAGCTTATGACTAGCAAGTATTTGCAAGTCCAGTTTTAGAATTTGCAAGTAACTCGGACGGCCAGTAAGGGCTTTCAAAGTTTGGAAGTTAGCCCACCCAAGTTGTCCCAGAACTTCAAAATTGGTATCAAACAAAAGCTAATGATTGGAAAGCTTTTGCAAGTCTATTTTTAGAATTTGCAAGTAACTCAGGTGGCCTGTAAGAGCTGTCAAAGTTACGAAGTTAGCCCACCCAAGTTGTTCTAAAACTTTGTAAATGGTACCGAACAATAGCTTTTAATTTGCAAGTACTTGCAAGTCCCTACTTATAATTTGCAAGTCATTCAGGTGGTCGCTATGAAATGACTTCTTTTTTTTGAAGTTTTGCAGTTGTCATTTTTTATTCAAATTAGTTTTTTATAAAAATATAGTGCTCACTCCTATATTATATCATAATACTTGATTCAACAAATTTACAATTATTATGTTATTGTATTGTGTTACTTTATAAATTACAATTTATAACACTGATTATGTGATATATTTTTTGACTTGAGAATTAAAAATAGGTAATAATAAATTAATGGTTGATTCTATTAAACTTTTTTACCGATAAAAATAAAAAACTAATTTGAATAAAAAATGACAACTGCAAAACTTCAAAAAAAAGAAGTCATTTCATAGCGACCACCTGAATGACTTGCAAATTATAAGTAGGGACTTGCAAATACTTGCAAATTAAAAGCTATTGTTCGGTACCATTTACAAAGTTTTAGAACAACTTGGGTGGGCTAACTTCGTAACTTTGACAGCTCTTACAGGCCACCCGAGTTACTTGCAAATTCTAAAAATAGACTTGCAAAAGCTTTCCAATCATTAGCTTTTGTTTGATACCAATTTTGAAGTTCTGGGACAACTTGGGTGGGCTAACTTCCAAACTTTGAAAGCCCTTACTGGCCGTCCGAGTTACTTGCAAATTCTAAAACTGGACTTGCAAATACTTGCTAGTCATAAGCTTTCGTTTGATACCTATTTGGAAGTTCTGGGACAACTTGGGTGGGCTAACTTCCAAACTTTGAAAGCCCTTACTGGCCGTCCGAGTTACTTGCAAATTCTAAAACTGGACTTGCAAATTCTTGCTAATCATTAGCTTTCGTTTGGTGCTGGTTTCAAAGTTCTAGGTCAAAGTGGGTGGGCCAACTTCACAAGT
>NC_042495.1:96935387-96998350 GCF_005508785.2 Acyrthosiphon pisum | reverse complement strand
CAAACATCTGCAAAACTGTGGGTGGGTTACGTGAAGTTTGGCCCATCTTTACATTTTTGGGTTTTACGATGAAAGTTTGGACTTGCAAATTATAAAAATAGACTTGCAAATACTTGCAAATAACTTGCAAAATAATGGCATAGATTTTAAAAAAATGTAAGTACTTAGGTGGGTCAACTTCACGAACGTTTTTTACTAATGTTAAATGCTTTAAATACTTTTCGTACCTTTTTTATACATTTTAGTAAGTGGCGGGGGTCAACTGAGCCCAGTACCGAATATAATATCTATATGGTACATATTAATATTCGATTTTTTTTGTATTTTGTATAGACTCACCAGTACAGCAAATGACATGTGGATGGTGTGACAAAACGTTAATAGCCAAAGCGTTTACATTCCGCACGGCAGAATCGGACAATGAGAAAGTGTTTTGTTCCGAACAATGTTTCTCACACTACCGTAGAGCCAATTTTAAACGAAATAAGACATGCGACTGGTGTAGACATCTCAGACACACAGTAAATTGTGTAGATTTCCAAGACGGCGATCATCAGCTACAATTCTGCAGGTGACAAACGTAAAGAGTTTTTAATTTGATTTTATTTCAAAACACTGCGTAATTGTAAAATAATTGCAATTTGTGTTTGAATTCACAGTGATAAATGTCTGAACCAGTATAAAATGAACATATTTTGCAAAGAAACTCAAGCCCAGCTAGAGTTGCACCCTCACCTACAGAATACGTCGCTGCCAGAAAACCTATGTAAAACCCTAGAGCCGAACTTGCCACTTATTACACCTGACCTATGGCTACGCGATTGTCATTCACCGCCACTTCCAGACCGGTCACCGTCTCCTCAAAGGCCTCATTCCCCACCGCCGCCTGGACCGGCAGTTCCTCAGCTACGCATATCCAATAAACTTTTTGACCGTCAAAACCGAAAACGCAAGAGACCCACAGTCGAAGACACTATGCCACCTGTTTACCCTAAATTTTCCCCACATGCGCCAGTTTACTGTACACCACCGATATGTAGGTCACCGGCATTCACACAATCCCAGACGACAAATAGCAGCATTCCAACAAATGCTGATCCGACACCTTCGCCACTTTACCCATTGAACTTGCCACCATCGTTATTACCACCACCCATGATATTAGTACCATATCCTATTATGTTACCAATACCAATACCCATTCCCATACCCATACCTTTACCATTTTTACGAAAAGAATGTGATAAAAGCAGTAATAAGGAAAAAGATGAAAAAAAATGATAATTATGTATATCTTAATGAACAAATTGTTTTAAATAATATTATAAATACTATTTCTATATATTATTATTATTATCATTATAAACACTTAACAAACAATATTTGATTATATAAAAAATTAGTTTTACTATTATAATGCAACCAAAAGTATTTCATATTTTGTCTATGTAAAACAGATAAATTTAGAACCAGAAAAATGATTATAATCTAATAATTATAAGTTAATCAATGAATAGGATAATATAAGATTATTTTATGAGCTGTTTATCTCAGAATAAATATTTTCTTCTTGTGTTTTATCATCGTCTTCAGCACTGCTCTTATCTTTATTGGCGTCAGGTACCCATAATCCAGAATCTACACAGCGCTTCATGTAATAAGTAGCATCTTCTTGGTTCATGTTTTTAATTGTATCTTGCAGTAATTGAATATCTTGCGATTCAAAACATTTTTTCAACTCCTAAAACAAACAATGTACATAAATTACTAATTTACTTACTGCCTATGATTAATAAAGACTTCTTACATCTGGAAGACTCTCAAAAACTTCAACTGGATCAAGACCACCTGGTCCTAATCTTGCTTTTCGTTCCTCTTCTTCTATTTCAGCTTGAGCTATACGGATCTTTTCCTCAGCTCTTTTTCGGATACGATCTTTAAACATATTAAGTTCTTCCTCAAAAGAATCTTTGTACTGTTTCTCAGCTAATTGTATTCTAAAAAGTTAAATTTGATTAAATTATGCATGAATATTAATTTTACAATAGCACACATCAATTTATTTTAGAGTATACGAGTTTCTTAATTAACTATCACAACATGATAAATAACAAATTAAAATGTAAAATCTATAAAATTAGTAAATAAATTTTCAATATTATAGCATAGAATAAATTTTAATAATACAATTTAAATGTTAGAAATATAAAAATATTAGGCAGTATGGTGGATAACAAATAAATCATAGTAAATACCTTGAAAAAAATGATTGTACGCATGCTCTTGGATCAATATTTAGTTGTCTAGACAGTTCCAAAATATATTGCATACAAATTGTTTGATGTGCTACATGTTCCATTAGATCTGATTTCTAGGGAAGGAAATGCTGTTATAAATATATGTTAAAAATAATGATTTTCAAACAGAACTTACGCCTTCCATTTGTAAATCAATACACCAAATAACCAAATAATTTGCCGTGTCTTCACATACAAGTTGAGGATTTTTTTGTAAATAGTCTTGACTGTCTTTATATTTTTTGAACATACCAAATACTTTCAATTTACTTTTATTTTCATTGATAAATGTTTCTAATCGCTTAGCTTTCTCCTCTTCAGTCATATTTTCTTCGGTTGGTGGAGCCTTGGGGGTGTTCACGATCGTCTTTGTAAAACCTGGTTTACTTATAGTATCAACATTCCATGGCATTACCTATTTAAAATTATACATAATATTATATTAATACAAAATACAGCATATTATAATTTTGTTTATTATAGCCGTTAGATTATTTTACGAGCTACTTGCTTATAAGAACAATGAATTACTGTTGAGAAAAATATTAAAATATTTAATAAAGGCAAAATCACAACCAAACCTTGTTAGGAATATTAAATCATGACCATGTCTTTTGAATTACAATAAATTAAAAAGTAATTTTGATTGGATTAAAAAAAAAACAAGATGATAATAATATATATAAATAAATAAATAAATAAATATGGCATATTATACATTTATTATACACATTACTATACGGTATACAGGCACCGTCATTGAGCAGAGGCAATTCAGAAGGATATACATGGTAATTCATGTGTTAAGTGATGAAAGGTTAAAAATCAGACGAGTCCACTGTTTCAGAAATATAAAGAGATATATTATTTTTAATGACATATTATTTACACATTTATCAATGTTACAGACTTTAGTCTTGTGATAATATATTTTAGAAACACAAGTTTACTGAATTTTAAAAAGTGATTGGTAACAAATGCAATACCTATCAATAAAAGAGATTTATATATTATAAACAGATGACTTTAGTTGTTGGATGTTTTAGACCAGGTTAGAGATATATAATGAAGCCTGAAACACATTGAAATCAAATGTAGGTACCACCCACTAAGCTCCAAGCTTTACTTTTTTCATCATTTTTCTGTCGATTGTTGATTGATCAAGCATGCAACAATAAATAGTAGTAACAACAAATGATGGCACCATAGCAACTGATAACATTATCAAGAGTCACAATTTAAGGGTATAATGCAAAATAATATAGAATAGAATATCTATAGTAATATATCTATATAATAATATTATATTTTATAGTCTAGCGAAATAGTACAAAGTAGAAAATTACAGGTAAACCCCCCAGTTGAAAGATATATTCAAATAAAAAAAAAACAAATGTGTAAAAGATATAAATAGTAAATGTCAATACCTTTTCTTTAA
This sequence comes from Acyrthosiphon pisum, assembly GCF_005508785.2. Classification (NCBI taxonomy): domain Eukaryota; kingdom Metazoa; phylum Arthropoda; class Insecta; order Hemiptera; family Aphididae; genus Acyrthosiphon; species Acyrthosiphon pisum. The sequence goes on along the minus strand of NC_042495.1, from coordinate 96,994,615 downwards.
CTTTGAACTCTTCTTCTCGTTTTTTTAATTCTTGTTCTTCGACACTTAATGCACTTAATGCTTCTTCCAGTTCTTTTTTATTTTGTCCTTCTTGTCCAACTGCTAAAAGCTGATTTTTGGTTTGTTCATACTTTTCTTGAAAACTAAAACAATAATATACCCACAAATTACCTACTACTGTACATTGTTAATTTAATGAAATATTTTACGTTTTCTTCTTAATTTCCAATTCTTGTTGTTCGCGTTTTATATCCTCCATGCGTTCAACACGGGCCTGATGCCTCCAACGAAACAATGACGGAGTGTCAATGTTAGGGTGGGTTTCATCTTCATCGTCGGACACCTATAACATAAAATCATTAAACATACAAATGATCCAAAGTTATAGAAGACGAGATATACATACTTCAATATTTTTCCACTTGCTATAGTCAACCATTATAGATAGATTATTCTTTTGACTGGGTGTACACGATTCAAAGGTATGGGATAATCTAATCGACAGCAAAAAACTGTGAAATCAATTACAACACGATATTTGCAAGACGCAACTATTTCCTGACGAGGTAGAATAATATTTAAAAATGAATAATTTGTTTGTTACGAATTAATAATTTTAACATTTAAAAGTATAGAATAATAAACTACGCTGTAATGCAATGTATTGCACTATTGCAATGTATTTTACTATACAACATAGAGGTAGAATCAAGAGTATAAACTTCACAAGGAACAAGCACAAATGTACAATACTCTGATTAGCGATTTCTGGAACATTCGTAATTCGTTATCCTTATCAACATCATGGATGAAAAAGTGCAAATTGAATGTTTAGTACCATTATCATTATCAGATTATCCGTAAAATATGTTGACGGTCCTGAAATTCTTGATATCCCGAACTCCCTGATGGCCTGATCTATTATATGTAGTATGTACTAAGTAGTATTCATGACAATTTATTTTGTCATGGTAGTAATTTATTTTGTCATGATGGTAGTAATGTAGTAATGTCACGGTATAGAAGATATCTTCTATACCGTGGTAATGTAGTGTAGTTATCACGATTAAATATATATCTTTAACACGATTAAAGGTATATCTTTAATCGTGATCTTTAATCGTGGTAGTTATGTCGAGTCCCGGCCCATCCGCTCGGCGGTCCCATTACCCACCACTCGCTAGCTCACAGAATATTATAGAATTCAGTGGTCGGGACGCTACTGTTTTTTTGTAGCACGCTAACGCTACTGCTACTCCCCCCAAAAAGTAGCTCGCTATCGCTAAAGCTACTTTTTTTCTAAATATAGTGCGCTATTTCTAACGCTTTTGTTTAAATGTAGCGCGCCACTTTTTCGCTCCATTTTTTCGATTTATTTAGAATTCACTTGAGTACTTGGTCATTATTATTTTGTTAATGCCCACCACTATTTTCTTGTAATTTCGGAAGGCAGGTTTATACAATGTATCTCATGTATTTTTGTAACAAAACTCAAAACAGATAAACGTTTTATTGAAGATTTCCAATTAGTAGTTTGTACTGATTAGACATTCGGTCACTGGGAGAAATGATTTCATACAGCAAGGGGATTATTGATTACAAAGAATTTTGATCTGCTAAACATGTTTTAAAAAAGTTGATGGCAAGCATGGATCTAGAACATCTTACGCTCCGCTGTATAGTGTAAGTGTCAAGTGGACCTTGTCGTTGTGTAGGTATTTGTGATGGAAGTGTTAAATCTGAATTCAATGATACATAGAATCTTAAATACTGTTTTTTTACATACCTATAAAATTTGATACTTAAAAGAAATACAGAAAACGCCGGATAACAAAAATAAAAATAGTGAAAGTAAGATACTAATATATTAATTATCATGAAATAGGTTAGAAGTAACGATAAAATAATGAACATTTTCGCTACGCTAATTGTAAATTTCTAGCGCGCTATAGTATTCCGCTACATTGTATATATTGTAGCGACGCTATGTTAATCGCTACAGCTAAAGTAACGTGCTACTGTAGCGTCGCGACAATTAGCGCGCTACTCCCGAGTCCCGACCACTGAATTATAGATTAATAGAAAACATTAATATGTCTTATTATTCATATTTTTATTAGGCCAATAATAATATTTAACCAATACTGCAAATACTAGAGGTTGCAAAAATTAAATAGACATTTTTAAAAAAATGAATGCAATTTGAAAAAACTGGCATCGATAAAACAAAATTGCATTGGAATATACTTTATGGGAACACTAATGAACCAATCATTTTTCTGTTGCTACCTCACGCTGTTTGCTGGTTTTTGGAGGAAATGAGGAGCAAAATTACCTCGTTTTCTCTCTCGAATAATATCAGAAAGGAAATGGTCTATACCTAGTCACTCTGACAATAGAAGCCGGCAGGAAAGCAGGGATCCCGGCTTGAGCCCCAATCCGTGTGACCATGTAATAGATTACAGGGCCATTGTCCCTAATTACCTTGCTCGTGAACTATAATACTATGCTAAATGGATTACATACTAAGATTAACTGTACAAAAGTCAATAGAATAATATTCATACGGATCACTCTGATGGTCCTATGAATGTATGATTTTTTATCCGGGGATTTTTTTTCCGATTACCGGTGTCCTATAGTTGAACTACCGTCAAGGCGTAATCGTTCCTATATCATAATTTCAGACGTTCTATCTTCTACTGCAATGTGCCCAGTGTTTGGAAAGAACGTCGTTCATGAACGCACGTTCACGCGTTCACGTTCATTTTTAGTGAACGATACGTGAACGTCACTCGTTTTATTAAAATAGAACGTGAACGTGAACGACGTTTATATTTTTAACGAACTTGATCGATTTTTAAGACGTTCAATTTATTTACCCTTTAATAAATATATTTATAAAATATATTAATTAATTATATTATATATAAGCCTAAATAGTATTTTTATTTTTGGCTTGAGTTTTATATGTTTATAGGCTTTTATATTAAAGGCTCGGTCAAACAGAAAGCGGGCTGCCCGCGCGGGCACTGTAAAATAATACAAAGACCGCTTGACCGTCGCGGTCCGCGTACCCATAAACCATAGCGGACGAAAAGTCCGGAATGAAAAAAGTTGTAAAAAAATTCCGGATTCATTTTTTGATTGCCGGACAAAAAGTCACCCTCTGTTCGACTGAGCCTTTACAGCAGGTAAATGATTCACAGAAAAAATGTATAAAAAATAAATGAACGACCTAATGAACGCGTTCATTTTTTGAAAGAACGTGAACGTGAACGCGTTCGATTGAAAAAAACACGAACGTGAACGTGAACGAGTTCCTTTTTTAAGGATTGAACGTGAACGTGAACGAGTTCATTTTTTTAGTGAACGTTCCGAACACTGAATGTGCCCTACGATTGTAAACTGCGCCAAGGTACAGGTAAACACAAAATAATACATGTAAACTGCGGCCGAGTTTTTATCAAATGTAGGTAACAGCTATATTTTTGCAAAATTAAACAAAATTACAGAATTACTAATATAAAATTATTACAATCTTTAATTTATATTTAATTCGTTAAATTAAAAATAAAAATTATATATAATCTCAAAAAGTACAATATTCCTAATGGACAAAAAAAAACATATTGTTGAAATATATTTATCAATTGGATATGACCACTATTGTATTTATTAATTAAATGTTGTAACGTTTCGCGTTTATTTTTTGTTTTAGAATTTTGGTATTTTAAAGGGTTCATTTATACTATTTAGTTGGATATGTGTTTCTATTTGAACTTCATTTAACTTTTCTAAGAAAATTAAAATATTTGGATGTTTAGTATAAAAGTTAGAATTAAAGTGAGAATGAAATGACTCGCATGTATTAGTGGCTAAAGTTGATTCTGCTGATACTTGAGCCCATATTTCAGGTGAATACTAAGCTTCTTCATTTATAAATACATCTACCAAATAAATTCGGGCGCAGTGTACATTATAACTTTTTAACATAGATAAAAATTCGGGTGCAGTTTACGTATGCCCAATGTGCCAATGTCTACACATAGAATCACAATAATTAAAATTTGATAATAAATTACCTATACTTATCATGTTCCTAAAATATAACATGTATTTCACGTTGTTCATTTTTACTATTTTATTATAAATTATGTTCAAGACCGTAGCCCGTAGGTATTATAAAAATAAAATACTATAAATTAAAAATAGTTCTTTAAACAATTACCATTGTATATAATTAACAATACATCATTATTATGACGGGTGGCCAGTGAATATAGTGATACTTTTTAGTTGTTAGTACTTTTTACACTCACTCATTAGTCATTATTATCTGCGTATACATCAAAGTTCAGACATCAGTAAATCAAATTAGTTTATTTTATATCAAATCACACTTTACATAAAGACCTTTCAATTAAAAATGTGAAGAAACAGCACGCTTCTACAAAAACGTTCATACCCGTCTCCAAACTTACCAAAACCCACTCATTAAAAACCTGTCCATCCAAACCTTACCTAGCAACCCCAGGAGTCGTCTATATAATATAACTGGTGCCGTGAATTGTTAGGAAACTACTAAGGGGGAAAAAAACTTTTTTATACGATTTTATTACTATTTAATATATATGAATATAGTTAGATAACCAAACAACTCCCAGTCAAGAGCCACTAATTGGTGGCTTCGTATTCCTATTTTCATTGTATTTTTGTTCTGTCACCACATACGACATACACTTATATATTGTGCTAAACTGCTAAATAGACAATAGTACAGATCGTGCATGTCTTAATAAAAATAAAAAATAAAAAGTGTATTGTATGTAGGTAATGTACTTTCTGTAACTCAAACAATTTCTAAATGGTTGTATAGTACGAGTATTGTTGAAGATTTTTTTTTTTTTTTGGAGGGGGGGCTTAGCTAGGCCTGCGCGATTATTCTTTGACACAACCGATTATCAATTATAGGATCTAATCGATTTTTCCGGTTAATCGAATATCCGATTAATCAATCGATTAATTCAATAAATCAACAATCGAACTAAAAACTGATTAATTAATTTAAAAATAAATAATATAGTAATAAATTATATGGCCCTAAATTTAGTCCCTAAAATTGTGTGTACTACGACACACTTTTTGTAGTACGAAATTTAAAAGTGTGTTATTCTAATTAAACCTTTAACCTTACCTATAATATTACTAAGTATATTTGATGATATTATTGTGAATAAAGTTATTAATATATTATAACCTATTTACGTGGGACCTTGGTTTAATTTTCAATCCTTAGCTGTAAATACATAAAAATTTCACTGAATGTTTATATTCTCATTTTCTATACACCATTCAATTTTGAAAATATTTTGATTCCTTTTAAGCTTTTTAGTTTTTACGGACAAATTAAAATTTCAATTTTTTAATTTTTTTTTTCTTCGCTCATTTTATCATTGGATTCAAATTTTACACAATCCATTACAGTTACCCACTTATAATCTACTGTACAGCGTAGAGAGAAATCCACCTTTTTATTATTTATACTATCATATTTGAATAGGTACATAAATGTAGTTAAAAAATAAAAATGCTCACTTTTACTCATTTTGACGGTTTCTCCATAATCTTCAAAGTCTTTGAACTTTTTTTTAGCCACCTTTGTCCAACTTACATGCTTGACATTTTTGTTATGATATAGTTTGCTTTCTGTACATTTTTAATTTAATAATATTTATAATATGGTATTGTGTAATAAACTGATATATAAATGATTACTTACCTATATTGCCTCTTTATTCGACACCTCAACAATATAAACTCTTCTGTGTCAAACATTTTGTCTAAGTTATATATTAATATGAATTTGAATACTCATGAGAACAAACAGTACCTACCTATTTTATAATTCAGAAAATCATAATTATTCATAATTGGGATATATGTATTATCCCAGTATCCCACATATAATGATTGTATAGGGCAGCGTTTCTTAAACTGTGTTCCGCGGAACCCCGGGGTTCCGCGGAGATCACTTCAGGGTTCCGCGAAGCTTAAGTAATTTTTTTCAAAATTTTCAGGAAAATTACTTAAAAATGTCTAACTAAAGATTATTAATGGGAAAAAAAATGTTTGTATATTAAATAATAATGTATATGTCATATGGAATAGTCTATCTCTATACTCTAACCAGTCACCAGTAAAATTATATACAATTTTTATTATTTTTATTATTTTTTTTAATATATTTTTTAATTAAGTACCTTTAACACAATATAAGTATATGAAATAATTATATTTTTTTTTGCAAATAATCCTAACAAAAAGCTTAAAAACTAGAAAACAAAGTAGGGGTTCCACGATAAAAGTGGACGTCAAATAGGGTTGCACGGATAAAAAAGTTTAAGAAACGCTGGTATAGGGGGACGGAGTGGCCGAGCGGTCTAAGGCGTCGGTGGCGACTCGCTCCATCGCTGGTTCAAACTCGGCCATGGGTGGCATTTTTCTTTGGGCAGTCACAGTATCCGAAGAGATACCCACCTGGGCATGGCAGATACCTACGGGTGCCCAATTAAAAAATCTGCCACAACAAACACACACGTGTTTAAAACCTACAGACCTTCCCCACAGTTCCACTGGCTAATGACCTGAGTTGTTGAAGTCTCAACTAAAAAAAAAAAATGATGAAGAATATAATGTGCTTTCAATTTAACAGTCAATTTCATCTCCTCATCAAAAACAGATTATTATTATAGCTTAAACATTAATACATTACATAATATATGTAGGTACGTAATTAAAAAGGTGGGTAAGTGGATTTCGCTCTGCTGTACAGTAGGTTACAAGTGGGTCACTGTATAATGATGGATGGTATTAAATTTGAATTCAATGATATAATATCATTGTATAAGAAAAACGATTCTGAGCGGAGACGGTATGTTAGTCTAGGTATAAGACATAATATTATATTAGGTACCTATAATAAATTCCAAATTAATCATATCATAATATTTATTAGGTACTTATAACGCGTTATACATCAACAAAAAACCGTGGTACTATCATAGATATATAATAGTATACTTTAGAAGTTTCAAGTACCCACGAATAATATTATACAATCACAACAAAATAACTAAAATAGTTATCCTAGGTTTTTAATATGTAATTTCGTCCAAATTTGTACTTAAAATGACTATAAAAATAAACTGCGTAAATGTATTTTTTAGATTTTTTGGTAACAGAATTAATAACTTACGTGGAATCTTGTTTTAAATTTTCAATTCTTAGATACAAAAATTGAACATTTTATAAATTTTTAACTACAAAATAATTTTTCAAATTAAAATTTAATAAATTTTGTCAAAATTTGATCTTTAAATGCTTATAAAAAAAAATTGTGCCTATGTATTTTTAATATTTTTCAACTGATATTGTAACAATATATCAGGAGCTTTGTATTAAATTTATACACTTTTTGGCCCAACAGATAAAACTTTATTGATATTTATAGAAAAAAAAAACTAAAAAAATTGAAAACTTACAATGTCCGTAAACAGCTCAAAAAGAGTCAAATTATTTTAAAAATTTTATCGTATATATAAAATGCTAATATAAACATTCAGTGAAATTTTCAAGTTTCTACAGTCACTCGTTTTTTAATTACAACAAAATAAGAAAATTGTTACGTAAGAAATCGAGTGAATATCAAATGTTGTAAAAATATGAATTTCAAACGCCCATAAAAATTTAATTTGAGTTTCTTATAGATATTTTTTGTTTGATAAAGGTAGATAATATTATAAGGAATCTTGTATTACATTTTCATATCTTAGATTTAAAAAGAAAAATTTTTATGAATTTATAACTCGAAATAATTTGCAAATTTTCGTGATTTTTCCATATTTTGTCATTTTTTGAACTTTAAATGCTTATAAAAAAAAACTGTGACTAACGATTTTTAATATTTTTCATCTGCCTTTGAAACAATATACTAGGAGCCTTCTATTAAATTTTCAAGCTTTTTTATCCAACAAATAAAATTTTATTGATATTTTTAGAAAAAAAACTAAAAAAAAATGAAAACTGGCAATGTCCGTAAAGAGCTCAAAATAAGTCAAAATATTTTGAAAATTTGATCGTGTATAGAAAATGGAAATGTAAACATTCAGTCAAAATTTCATGCATCCACGGTCATTTTTTTTAAAGTTACACCAAAAACCAAAATCGATTTTCTCGAAAACAGATTTTGCGTAAAAATTCCCGTTTTTCCTTAATTTTTCTTTTGTTTTTCCCGGCGCTTTTGAAAACTACTGGGAAATTTAAATTTTGACCTCCCCAATGCACCAACGATATTCACTTTCTGATCGAACAAGATACTGAAGTTGAAAATCGTAGCATTATTTCGACTACTTATCGTGTACACAGACACAAAAAAAATAAAAAAATAAATAAAAAAATAAAAAAACACACATCATTGTAAAATCAATACATTCATCGTTCCACTCAGAATCTAAAATACTAAATGTACTTTTTAGTTATTATATAAATTATTTTATTTGAAAATATTTTTATAATTTATGCTGAAGTGCAAAAAAATAAAATTAACGAATTAATGCGATAACTAACGACTAACGACAAAGAATTAAATACAATATAATATTGTTGATCAAAATAAATTGAATTGTAAAATTTTCATATGCCTTACAATTAACAGTAAAAAATGTGGGTCTCATTTGAAAAAAAGAAGTGTGTATCGCTCAGGAAAACTTCTTACATGGTATAAAAATCTATACAATTTAACATAATAATTTGGTCTATGAGCATATTTAAAATTATAATTTGAATAAATGTATTATTAAAGAAAAAAATGAGGGTGAGCATGCTGGTAAATCCCTCTGTATATTCTTGTATTTAATTAATTGGCTCAATTTGAATTAAAATGTGTTCCGGACATAATAAGCATATAAAATCTCGTATCCATGTATTATTATTTATTAGTAAACGCCAAAACTCTATGTAAAATTAATTTTTAGTGTGTGAAAATCAATTGACTAGTAATTTCGGTTTTTTTGTAACAATTGTAACTGCTTTAAAAAAAATGTGACCTAAAATTGAATTTAAGATTTTTGACTGAGGAACAAAAATTGTTAATTTTTTGTCCATTTTATTCAGATTAATTTTCAAATTTTCATGATTTAGATGAATTTTAACAACTTATGAAGAACTTTGTATTACAATTTTTAATTTTGAGCTTATTTTTCACGTGAAAAGATTTCATCGACATTTATAGAAAAAAAAAACTAAAAAGTTAAAAATTGAGAATATCTATAAATAGGTATTTCAAAAAGAGACAAAATATATTGAAAATTTTGTCATGTATGGAAAATGGTCATATAAGTGTAGAGGAAAATCATTATTTTATTAGTTTTTGAGTTACACCAATATACCTATGCTTTAACTATCGTACATTTTTCATATTCTATATCAATATATTTAAATTTGAATTATGAATATGCTCTATTTTTACACTTTTTGTTAATTAATTTCTAAGTAAAAAAATAAAAATCAGAAAAATGTAACTGTCAAAATATAGATAATTTAGTGACGAATTCAAATCTACTTTCAAAATTAAGAACAGAACATTATATTGGGCGAACTGGCGTAGTGATTGAAGTAGTGAGCTATGTTTTCAACCGAAAAAGAATCACGCTCCAGTCCCCTTATGGCCTTATCTAAAGTTTGATAATCCCTACAGTCGATCATTTTGGAAACGTACTAAAAAATTCTTCAGACGGTTATTGTGCTGCGCGTAGTTCCGAGCAATTGCTGTTGTAGTGTTGTGCAATTGTAGATGCTTTCATATGTGTCGTTAATATACCGTAGGTATAGGTACAATCTACAACAATTATTTCTATGCTCTGTCGAAGGTGTATGATATGTATAAAATTTATAAAACTTATGAAATTTATAAAATGTATAACATTTTTGAAATAATCGTACAAAATTTAATAAAATGAAATGGTCAAATAATAATTTGTATCAGCTACACATTATTAAATTATTTATGTAAGAGCCAAGAGGTATACTATTATGTATAAGTTAAACTTTTGATAAATATTCCTGTATATATATTATGTATAAATGTATAATAGACACGGAAAGGCCAGATGGGACATGTCCACCCTTGGGCCTCGACCCTCCAATTGACGCCCTCAAGGGACAAGGGTTGGTTGTATTTAGATCGACTTGTTGAGTTTCTGTTTCACAGTACTTTCACAATTATCAGGTTTTTTTTTGTTTAATACATATTATGCATATTATAATACATATTATTTTGTACTTTGTAAGTTTGTTTGAAATATTATTTTCTTTTTGTACTTAAATATTGGCAATCTTTTGTGCTCGTACCACCATCAGCCATTGTTATAATCTTATTAAAATAAAATAAATAAGAAAATCTAGGAAAATATTTAACTTTTTATAAAATGTACATACAAAGTGATTTTATAATAAGTTATAAATTGACAAATGACAAGTTATCTATTTCCAAAAATCGTACATTGTTTTTACTAAAAATAAATAAATATGTACTTATATAAATTAGTCATATTATATTATATGCCATATTATATGGATTACGGATGTGGATACGGATTTGTGGGAATACGTGGGAAATAGTTTTATTTTATTGATATTTTACGCGGGAACCGGCCCCGTGTACCTATCATCGGTGTTTGGTCGCCGGTGATTTATTCGGAAACATTCAAACATGACTAATAAATATTAGGTATATTTCAAATTTTCAACGAGTTGTATACAATGGTGTAATCAGAATTCGTTGGTCAGACTTAGTTTCAAGGTATAACCTTTTGAAGATTGAAATTTTGAGTATTTTACGTCTACGCAGATTATTCCACGAATCTACTCGAAAAAGTACATTTAAAACTTTATTAAAAACTAAAAAGTGTGTAATTTTTATATTTTCATGTATACATGCATTTATACATGTAGGCAGGTACCCATGTTACATTATACATAGTGATGTTAAAATACGGTATTTTATTATTTTTGTATTATACCTTGTATTATACGTGTATTAAACTTTGTATAATACTGTTGTATTTAAATATGGTATAAATGTATTATAATTGTTTGTATTATACACATTTTATACGGTATAAAATCCTGTATTAAAAGATATGCAAGTTTGAAATTACATATATACAATTTAATCTTGATTACTCAACCATTGTCCATCCCCTATTTGAACATTGAATCTTATTAATACAAACAAATAAGAAAAATAATATGAATTAAATTCAAAAGTAGGTAATTACAAAGTCAACAAGAAAAGTAATAAGTAACAATTTTAATAAACATAAATTACTCGTTTGGTTTTTTTTCTAAATAATAAATAAAATAAATGTTTAATGTAAAAAAAGTAACAATAGTAAATAGTAATACTTAATAGCTAATAGTAATAATTTTAACACTTTAGTCTTTTAGTTTCCTTTTTAAATGATAAGTAAAATATTAAATAAGTAATAACTGTTTAATATAAAAAAAAAAAAATAATAGAAAATAAAATAATTAATGCTTAAAAAAAAGAAGTTTTATTATTTTAATTTATACATTATAGTATTATACAGATCACTATGGTTGGACTTTTTATGATATAAACCAAATTTTTTTTTGGTGATCGGTGGTCGGTGGGTGGTGTGGGAGTAAATGTTTCAATCTATACCCCCCCCCCTTCGCTACAAACATGTCCAAATTACGCCACACTGTACGGTGATCCCAGTTAGGTGGTTTGGACTTTGACCATGTGGAAATCCGGTCTGGATCGTTAAAAAGATTACACCAATATGTTATATTCTTATACAGTACCTAGTTATAAGTACCTATATAGGTAGCTAATATATTTTTTTATTTTATATTTTATATTCCGTCCGAAGATAATATTACGTCAAAAGTGTTGTTAAATGTTGTGTAATATTTACATAATTTCATTCACGACCGATGGTGTACACAGGGACCAGTTTGTATACACATCATCATAATTCATAAAATCATAACAATTAGGTAACGATAATAGTTAGGTAATTATTATGTTTTATACTTTTATGCCCTTTGGCACTCTGTGCATTATCGATGCGCGCGTCGTATTATTACTTCCTCCCCACAACCATCACCTAGAGCTCATAATGCCACCCTTCGTACGAGATCATACTCAAAAAATAAAACACCCCCGGGCCCAGACGTCCGTTGTCATTGTAATTTTTTTTTCATTCATCAAACCCCCGCTTGGTTACAGCAGCCGTGGCCCGAAACTATCCTCCACACTCTACAGACTATATAGGTGAGGCTACAGCTCTAGCCTCTGAGCTCAACCAGGCACCGGGTACCGCCAATTAATAATAATAAATTATAGTACGCGCGCCAGTCGCCGCGGTGCCCGGCGTGATTGTCGGTCTCGTATTATCGTTGTTTTCCCAGTATCCCATTACCCCCTCGGCGGCACTGCGGCGGCAGCATCAGCAGCTGCGCGAACGCGAAACGATATCGTTATAATAGTTATTGTTATTAATTAGGTACGTAATAAGACGTAACAACATATAATATTATAAATGTCAAGAATCGCGAGTGGCGACGTCGTCTGCCGTCGGGAACCCGCGTTGCTAGGTAAATAGACAGTCCGTCATATTCTGTCGGGAAAACCGTCGCGACCGGCCGAGATAAAATATCTCTAATCGGCGGTCGCCACTCGCTTGCATGCACCGCGACGATGTACCTCGGCGGTGCGGATCGACGGCGGCGACGACGACGACATGAATGCGATTGCGATTGCGATAACGACTAACGACGCTTTTGGACGAGTGCCTTTCAATCTACGAGGGTCGCGAGTGGCGTTTGGTGTCTGTCCCGAGTGGGTAACGAGTAACGACGACAACTCAGCGGTTCGTGGCCGGCGATCGTAAATACGACGCGTGTTATCGATTCTCGGCCGGCTGCTCTCGTGATCTCGCACGACCATCGTCGATAGGTATTGGTCGCGTCGCAGGATGATTGAAATCGGCGGTGTACAGTTTCATCTAGAGTGCCAACGTCGGAGATAAAAACCCTAGTAACTCCCACGTTAAATAGTAGCGAAAAACAAACACACCGACAATGTATTTGGACGACGTCAACGGGACTGCTCAAACCGAAGGTATGGCCTCACCTTTATTTGTCATTTACCGTCCGTCCGACCGACACCGATATGTATCTATATACATATATATATAGTATCTAACAATGATGACCGTGTTTCAGGTAACTACAGTTGTTACGACGGAGGAGGCTGCGGAAACAACACAGCTGTAGCGCCGTTAGGTGCAGTACTGGACTCTATCACCGTGGCCATGCTCAGCCAGACTTGTTTACATTCGGTGTTCAACCATCCCTATTTTCATTTTTCTCATGCCATCATGTTTATTTGCTATATGCTACCATTTGGATCTCCTTGTCAGTTGATTCTCCTCATTCGCATTGGCCTGGCTGGTGCCACTACCATTATGGCATTATGGGCTAGGAATGTCCAGTGCTGGGTTGACAGCCTCTTGTGGAATGCTGCATCTGCTGCTGTCAATGTCGTACACATTTTAGTGTTATTCTATCAACTGAGGCCGATCAAATTTAATGATGAATTAGAACTAGTAAATGCATTTGATTTTTGTCTTAAAAGGATTAGTTTTCCCTCTAACCCACACATAACACACCAAATTTGTGTTAAGCAGTACCAAAGGTGTGTTATTAGATTTAGTATAATAGTGAATTGACCATCAAACTTACAGTTAAAATTGTCTATGTTCCTACATTGGCTTTTTTATATTTTAATTTTTATTGAAATTAAGAGTATGTCAAATATAATAATTTTAAAATACTATTAAAAATTAATGTATTGTTAAAAAATACAACATAAGAACACAGTTAATGTTTTTTAACTTAAAGTTTTATAATAAGTGAAGTCACTCTAATACTAAAGCTAACAACACAAGGTTGGTTCTGCTAATAGACACAAATAGGGGAGCTTTAGGGGCTAAGCCCCCCCCAAACATTTCCTACATTTTATTTAAGCTTATTCAATATTAACATAGTAAGGCTTTAGCCCCCCCCCCCAAATCCCAAACGCTATTTAAGGCTATGGTTCTGCTGAACGCAAATAAAATTTGCTATGTTGCATGTGGATCAGAGAGAGAATACAAATTGTGCGTTGATTATTTGATATTTTACTATACATTTTTTAGGTGTACGAAACGCTTTTCTACCCTTTAAAAGTTAGCCGTAAACAATTTAGTAAAATAGTTTCCTGCATGAAAATGATACGGCCTCTAAAAACTCTTGAGATATTTGCTGAAGAAAAAGTAACGAGGGTCGACAGCTTATCGTTGGTGCTTTCAGGAAAGTAAGTGTAACTCAAGTCTCCTTATAAATAAATATTAATAAAATTGTTTTATACCCAAGTGCTATGACTTAAACTTAGCCTATACATAATAATATGATGATTACAATAGTTTAATATTAGTAGTATAAATTGTATTGTTACATGTTTACAGTACAATAGGTAAAAATATTATTGTCTCCAAAAGCCTAAGTTTTATGGAGTAGTCAATTGTCCTTATACATATTTTTCTGTATTAACACATCACATTTTAACTTAAATTAATACATATTAAATTACCAATTTAAAATACTAACTAATATACCTACCTAAATAATTAATAAATTAATAACAATCTATAAACTTTTAACTTAATATTAAAAACAAGTTGGTAATTAAGAACTAACCATATTATTTGATTAAATACATGAAATATTACTTTTTAACCTTAAACAACGAGATGAATTCTTATGTTATTAAAATAAAACAAATTTTATGACAAGAACGAGGTAGCAATTTAGTCAATAATAGATTATAAAAATAATATTTTTGAATTATATATATTATAATATTGCTAATTTTTTGTTATTTTGATTACATAATATATAAGATTCAAGACATAAATGAATACATTGAAAATTTTAATCCGAGAAACATAAATTTGACTACTTAGTGTTGGAAATAAAAAATATTATTAGTAGTTCTGAAATTTGAACAGTCTTAAAAATAAAAACTAAAGGTTTTGCTTAATAATTTACATTATTCGTATGATCTAAGATCTCTTTGGACTGAGTATACGTCCTAATATTTAATATTAGTATAATATACTATATTACATTAATTCTTTTTCTTTTATGTTAAAGATTAGTAATATCACAGAACGGTAATGCTCTGCATATTGTCTTCCCATATCAATTCCTAGATTCTCCAGAGTGGTTTGGTGTATCTACTGATGAATTCTTCCAAGTAATAAATTATATTGTTCTATAGATATAGAAAATATTAAATAATTAAATGTAAAAATAATTTTAGGTATCAGTCACAGCTGTAGAAGATTCCAGGGTATTATTATGGCATAGAGACAAATTAAGATTGTCAATAATTACAGATAAATTTTTATACACTATTTTTGATCACATTCTTGGTCGAGATGTTGTAAAAAAACTTATGCAGGTACCTAAATATGTTAATGATGTTTACCATTTCCATTAGTTTATATGCATCACATAAAAGTATTAAACTTACATGAATTGTAAATGTGTTTTTAGGTAAGTGAAACTATGTCTAATGGCCATTTACCTAATCAGTGGTATGATGGAGAAGAAGCTGAAATGACAAATAATGTAAATGATGAGAAACAAACAGTTCTTTATTTAAAGCGTAACGGTGACGGACAAGCAGGCATTGAAACTATATTGAAACGAGAGTTACAAGGTATGTATTCATTAAAAAATCATAATAAATGGCTTTATAATAATCAGCTAATAATTGTCTATATATGTATATATTCATTATTTTTCATTTGAAGTTAGTTTAATGTAATATAAGTTGTAACTTATCTCTGTGATATATAAAAATAAAATAATATTCATTTAAAATTCAAACTCATAAAAATAATCTTTGTCAATATAAATCAAAAATGTTTAGCATTGTTTTAGCCAATAATAAGTTTGTTAAAATTAAAGTTATATTAGTTGCATGTTTGATATCAACTCACCTCCATGTACCAGATAAAAGATAAATAATGAAAAACTTACTTTATAAAGTTTTCCACCAATTATTTTGTCCAGAAAGGTACATTGAAAAATGTCTAAGGTTAAATATATTTTATTTTTTTCACTTATTAAACCTCCTATTATATTAAACTGATATCAATAAATAATATTACTTATATTTTATGAGTTTATTACTTAGTACAAAATATCAGATATTTTCACTATAAATTTATAGTCAAGTTATGTTAAATATATTGACTGTTTAATAATTTTTAATCACTAAACAAATAAATTGTGTGAAACTAAATTAATATTATTTTATTGCTTTACAATTTAAGTGTTTAACGCAACCACCAAAAGGTAAGCAGCATTTGTATTATGTGCTTTTTATTTCTATGATTTTGTATTTTCTATTCTATAATACATGATTATAACAACAGTAAATACTAAATTGCCAATCATATTAAAGCTGAACTATCTGCTTTTGGATTAAGTAATCTAATATCTATAGTAACATTCTTGAAATGTTACTATAAAGAATAATTATATAAAAAATTAAGAAGTATAAAAATAATGTTGTTGTAGTAAATAACTATTAAAATTGATTGCAGTATTGCACTAAAAAATACCAAAAATTGCAGTTAAAAATTTAAAAATTGCACTAATTAATAACTATGTTTTGTTATTAATATTTAAATTGTTATTAATTGATGAGATTAATTAATTTATCTTAATTTTATTCTTAAATAATATTTAAATTCTACAGATGAAATAAATATTTTATTTGTTATTTTAACAATCTATACTACACCTAACTCAAGCATAATTTAATTGGACTAAAAGTGTGTCTTCTAAATTTTCATGTTCAAATGTTCTTGTATTTGGAGCCATTAAGTAATATTATGTGAAAAAAACTGAAAAATAGTTGAAATTGTTTTATAAATAAGTAAATTCATAAAGTTGCAATAAAATAAAAAAAAAATCATAAATTACACTTAAAATGTTAAGATTTTAATTCATAATAACTTGAAACACATTTAAAACTTACTTAGCAATAAATTGGAACGGTAGAAAAACATTTTCAAATGTGATAATAACCTAGTAGTTAGGTATTACAGTTGAACCTTGGTAACTCAAACTCCGGTAACTTGAAGTGTCTGATTATAGAATATTATTTTCAGTTCCAATCATTCATTCACATATTTTAAATTACTTTGGCAACTCAAATTTTTCGATATGTTCTAATTTTTTTTTTTTTGGTCCCCTAAGACCACGATACCGAGGTTCAACTGTGTTACAATTTTGTCATCTGTTAGAAAACTGTTCACCATGATTTGAATATTATCAATTGCTTGAACAGTATAGAGTTTATAATTAATATTCTTTTTTTTTTCTTACATTATTTTAGTTAATGTGTGATTATTTTTATATGCTGGCAAATTGTTTAAATTGTTGGAACATATTTTTTTTACTTTAAAATATCTTTTTATAATTACAGTTTTTTTTTCTTAAGCATGTATTTTCACTTTAACAGTAATATGTTATCAAATTAGTTTTTGCATGATTTACTTGTGTTATTATCAGAGAATGAAAACGCATGTCTGGAACACTGTCCATTGATTAATGACCAGTCTTCGTGGTACTCGCAACAGACTCTACGTAACGTGTTGAGAACTCTACACAGATAGCAGCATTAAGTAAGTGTAGTTTGATTTTTACAGAATGTGTATATTGTTAGTTTGTTGGCTATTCTAAAGTATTCAATACCACGTTTTATGGTTGCGTGCTTGTTTATAAGTGTATGTCTGTATATAATTATACTTTGGTGAACTGGATAGATATTTTTATTTTTATTTATACAACATCAAAACATTTTGTATAAAATGTTACAGATGTGTTTGCATAAATAATATATTAATATATCAATGTTGATACCTACCTACTCTCTATGAGCAATGGTTGCGGTGGAAGTAGAGAATCTAACTAAAAGTTTAATTGACATATAATAATTATAGTAACTTAAGATTTAAAAGTAAAATACACACACCCAATATTTTATGAATAGTGTAAATACTTCAGCTGAATTGCTATTGCCTAATGCCTGAATGTAATCACTCTGCTCTGTATATTATGATAGAATATACTTAAAGAGTATCAATATAGCTTAAGGTTAAACAATATTTTAGTTTTCTACAGACCAAGCTGTGGTAACAGAAATATAAACTTAAATAAACTCAAGATGTCAAAGAAATATTGGCCAATTTTTCATTAGTATTTTGTTTGTTTAATCAATTAAATTTTGTTATAGGCGACCCAAATGGCTGGAAATTGAGTAGGATTGAAGAAGTCGACCACGAGACTCCAGTGTAAAAAATATATAAAATATATTTCCTTTAACAATTAATAATCTTGTGATCTTAGGATAAGTTTGTATCTGTGTTTTCTTTTTAACTCTGACACTTTGGTGTTGTTTTTAAATTTACCTCTGTCAGATTTGATTTTTGGCACCTATCGAATTTAACAATCACTGTAGTAATATCAATTTATTTTATTAACTATTCTTGATGTAAGATCAAAAAAAAAGAAATTTATTGACAATGTAATGAACCAAACAAATATTACTTGTAAGCTAGCTCCTTGTTTTCTTTGAGTAATAACATACATTTTGTTTTGTTTCAAAAGTACTGATATTCAAATGTTTTAATTAATAAATATATTACATGTTGTTTATTGTTGTTCAAATACTATAATGTATTAATCATTAATATGATAATGTATTACTAAAGTGATATTTATAAAAGTAACTAGTCCATTATTAATTATTATAAAATGTGTATGTAATTGTGTATAATATATAATATATAAAATTTATAATATAGAGTGTCCCTTGATCCTCAGGACTTTGTTTTATGCAACGTAAACTTATGAAAATCCAATTAAAACTACTAATAATTAATAATAATAATACTCCTGCTACCAAAAAATATATGAGGCATTGGGACACTGTGTTGTATAATTTTTATATAATATGATCCAGCTAACACAATATTGTGTTTAATGGATCATCTGGTACCTATTACATATTTTATTGTATGAATATTGTTATAATTTATAATAAAAATCATATTGTAATTGTACAAAATCTTGGTTTAAAAAAAAATTAAGTGTGATGAATGAAATAAAAATTTATGTTCAAATATTTTTTCTTTATATTATTTGAAACTATTAACTATTTCATATGGTCTGGATGCTGACTACAATGGTACAATAAAATGTCAATATTTGATTTATGTTTTGAGGCTAAAATAGCCAAATCAATTTCAAGTTATCTAGTCTATATTTATTTATTTATAATTTGCACATTTTCGTTATGTTTACGTCTTGTCAAAATTCAATTTTAAATTTTTATTTAAAAAACCGTGACTGTATTTTTAATATGTTTCAACTGTCATTGTAAGAATATATTAAAAGCCATGTATTAAAGAAATATTGGAAAGTAAAAATGTCCGTAAACAGCTAAAAAAATATTTTGAAAATGTTATGGTGCATAGAAACTGATAATATAAACACTCAGTGAAAATATAATGTTGTACCTTTTTGTATTGATATGTATTAGAATTACACCAAAACCATAATCGATTTTGTCAAAAACTAAAAATTCAAGTTTTTCCTTAAGGGTGTCGGTGCCAGTATTTCCAATTTTCGAAATTTCTATGCTATTTGAATATTATGTTTTATATTTTAGTTATTGCCTTAATTATAATACTTTTCCACTAATCTACAGCTCGATACTTATTTAGACGATGTCGATACGGTGTATTATATCAACAAAAATGACTTCACGGGAAAAACTCTCACGCCCTGTAGAATTGTCGGATTTCGTTCATTTGTTTTTTATCTGAAAGATGAGAAGTTTCTACAGGTCGGATCAAAGCTCGATCTTTTATTTTACTTTGAATAGTGGTAGAAAAATACGTTTGAAAAAGGACAAATATTATGCATTTTTCAAATGCATATTCCAGTTTTTATAATTATAGTTTTCAAAATCGGGCTTTGATCCGAGCTACAAAATGTTCTCTATTTTAAGATAAAAAAAAATTAACGAAATCCGACAATTCTACAGGTCGTGAGAGTTTTTCCTGTAAGACATGTTTTTGTACCAAAAAACGCACCGGCACCGACACCCTTTTTTTTTTGTATTCCCCAGCGTTTTTGAAAGATACTGGAATTTTAAATTTTGTCCTCCCTAATGCACTAAATAGATTCACTTCCCCATCGAACAAGATACTTAAGTTGAAAATCGAAGCACGGCTATTTCAAATATCCATAAATAATATTTTTAAATTACTACAAAATAACTAAAATTGTTATTATTGGTTTTAATTTGCATATAATTTCGTCCAAATTTGAACTTTTAATGCCTGTAAAAAATATCTGTGTTTATAATATATATATATTAGATTATTTGAGTATAGTATGATCTATCTATGAGAATCCTTGATTTTAATTTTCAATCCTTAGCTATAAAAGTCGATCATTTTATACATTTTTAACTACCTACTAAGTAATTTGTAAATTTTTAATATGATACATTTTGTCAAAAATTGAACTTTAAATACTTATAAAATAAATTATGCCTATGGATCTTAAATATTATTTATTTCTCAACTGCTATGAAAACTACTTATGAGAAACATTGTATTATATTTTCATATCTTAAGTATACCTATACAACGATATTTTTGTATGAATAACTGAATACAAAATAATTTAAAATTATCGAGATTATGACGAACTTGGTAAAAATTTTAACTCGAAAGTTTAAATCCCCCAAAAATAAAATCGTGCTTATGTATTTATAATATTTTTTAACTGGTATTATATCAACTTACGAGAAACTTTGTATAACTTTTAAGCTTCTTGACCCAACAAACACAATTTTATTGACATATATAGAATAAAAATCTAAAAAAGTTCAAATGTCTAAATAAATCAACTTATTACTCAGGAGAATCTCGTATGAAAATTTCATATCTTAGATATAAATAGAACATTTATATGAATTTCTTATTCAAAATAATTTGCCAATCGTTTATGATGAATGTTGTCAAAATGTTGTTTTCAGACGCTCATAAAAAATTATTGTGGATTTCCGCTCAACTTTTTTTTAATTTCCACTAACATCAACTTATAAGGAACGTTTTATTAGATTTTAAAGTTTTATGACATACTACAAAATTTTTTTCGACAATAGTTAAAAAAATATTTATGAATTATATGTATATACTTACATAGGCGCAAATAGGGGGGGGGGGTATTAGCACCCTCTAATAATTTATGTGTATATGTGTCAAAACAGACAAAACTTATCCTTACAACAACAACAAAAAAACCAAAAACAGTTTATCATCAGACATGAGGGTATCAGGGTATAATGAATGAAACAATGAACTCGACAATTGTCATTTTTTCGAATTCAAATCTATTTAGAACATTAATCATTATTTTCCAATGTTTCTACTAAACCCGGTCGTTGTGGTCGGTTATATTATTATCAGTTGTGAAGTTCAGCAGCGACTCAGCGCTAAGACAATAGTATCGCGAGTATTTACTAACATAAACATTCCTGTGCCCGACTGTACATATTTACAAAGCATAATAATGTTTTCGTACATTTATTTTATTCAAATACAAAATATAATATATAATATTTTAATAATATTCGTCGGCTTACGAACGATAATTTTACGTGATAACGTCATAAGAAAACCTTGATGAAAAATTGCATATACTCTTATGAATTGAATGTTATTGTTCTATGATGGAATTATTATCACTGAATTATCATTATTCATTATTTTGTATAATACAAAGAAGGAGTTACCGAAATAGCCACGACCGTCTAAGAACTTTGTATAGGCCAGACTTAACAACTATCCTATCTAAAAAGTCTCGACGACGAAAAATAAAAGATGGTACTTTGCCTGGTATCAGTGCCGTAACTGGAGAGTCAAAGACCCAAGTGCAAACAAATGCATATGGGCCCCTCTTTCTTGAGATACATAAAAAAGTCGGACTGACTTCACACCATGGGAATTTTTACTCCTTAGATAGGATAGTATTTGTGGATGAATTGAATTTATTTACAATAAAATATAAAAATAACAATTTTAGTTTTTATGTATCACCAGAAATAAAAAGGTGGGTAAGTTGATGTCACTCCGCTGTATAGTAGGTTACAAGTGGATCACTGTAATGGATGGTGTTAAATTTGAATTCAATGATATAAAATCATTGTATAAGAAAAACGATTCTGAGCTAAAACGACCAGTCAGCCTATGATATTACTAAGTATATTTGATGATATTATTGTGAATATAGTAATTTATATGTTTAAAATGTATCTATTTACGTGGAGGATGTACTTTTAAATTTTCACTACCTGGCTATAAAAGTTGAACATTTTATACATTTTTAACTACAAAATAATTATTAAATTTTAAATTTAATAAATTTCGTCAAAATTTGGACTTTAAATGATTATAAAAAAAAATTGTGCCTATGTATTTTTAATATTTTTCAACTGCTATTGTAACATAATATCAGGAACCTTGTATTCAATTTCCACGCTTTTTTACCCAACAAATAACATTTTATTGATATTTATAAAATAATTTAAAACTAAACAGCTGTCCGTAAACAGCCCAAAAAGAGTGAATAATTTTAAAATGTAAGGTGTATAGAAAATAAAAATATAAGCATTCAGTAAAATTTTCATGTATCTACAGTTATTCGTTTTTGAATAACATTATCTACCGCTGCATGAGAAAACGAGTGAATATCCAATATTATAAAAATATGAATTTCAAACGCTCATAAAAATTTAATTTGACTTGCTTGTAGACATTTGTTTTTTTGATAAATGTAGACAAACTTATAAGGAATCTTGTATTACATTTTCAAATCTTAGACTTAAAAAGAAAATTTTTCATGAATTTCTAACTCAAAATAATCTGCAAATTTTAGTCATTTTTACGTATTTTGTCAAGATCTGAACTTTCAATGCTTACAAATAAAAACTGTGACTAAGGATTTTTAATATTATTCAAATGTCATTGTAAAAATATAGTAGGAGCCTTGTATTAATTTTTCAAGCTTTTTTACCCAACAAATAAAGTTTTATTGACATTCGTAGAAAAAAAGACTAATAAAATTGGAAACAGAAAATATTGGTTCCTAAACAGTTCAAAATATTTTGAAAATTTTATCGTGTATAGAAAATGCAAATATAAACGACCAGTGAAAATTTCATGTATATACGTCCATTTGTTTTATAGTTACACTAAAAACCAAAATCAATTTTGTGGAAAACCGATTTTGCGTAAAAATTCACGTTTTTCCTTAATTTTTATGTTGTTTTTCCAGGGGATTTTGAAAACTATTGGAAATTTTCAATTATGACCTCACCAATGCACCAACAATATTCACTTTCCCATCAAACAAGATACTAAAGTTGAAAATCGAAGCATTATTTCGACTACTTATCGTGTACACACAAAAATAAAAACACACATCATTGAAAATAAATACATTTATCGCTTTGCTCAGAATCTAAAATTAGATACATAAACAATTTAAACAATTTTGAAAAAATTAATTGCACCTTGACCTGATTTACCTAATAAGGCCTACAGTGTCGCCGAATACTTACCTTTGAAGGGGTTGTATGCCAGTATTTTATGTTGACGGTAGGTATGTAAATGACAAATTATTATTAAGAATATAGTTTGCAATAATTAAAAAGACATAGGCAGTGTAAATGTGTAATCCATAAATAAGAGTACCCATTATTAGAATAATATAATAAAGTATAGGTAGATACATTGTAATTTGAACTATGAAATTATCTTCGTATTCATGTGCATGTATGTATGCACTGTTTCTAACCTTTTACCCAGTATATACAACATTGTTAAGTAAAACACATGCTGTATTGTTGTCAACTAACAATCAAATCATGAAAATTCCCTTTGAAAATATACTTGTACACTAAACTCATCACACATTGAACAATAAAAATAAATATAAAATTATTAAAAAATGAGGTAACAGTTTTTTTGTGTGTGAAAATCACTGAACCCTATTAATTTTATTAATTTATAATAAAAAAATATATACATTATACAAAATAATATAATGAGTGCTCACTTATATCGGATCATAACTTACAGAATAAGAATTGAGTAACTCCCTTTTTTTTACATTAACAAAATATTCTTTTTTAACATACATACAATACATTAGTGTTATTTACAATAAAAAAATACATTATTTTCAACATGGGCTTAATGAGTGATATCATATATATATATAAATATATAAATATCCATATTTGATACATCGCAAAAGTTTTTTTTTCACTGCATTCAATTAATAACTAACATGAACATGGTCTATAACCTCTTTTCTTGATTTGTGTTGCGATTAACAATGAAAGAGAAAAATTAACAGTGATTGAAAAAAAAAAACAATATAACAAAAATTAACAATTTTGTGGATAAAATTAATCTAGAATATGCATGAAATGGGTTTTAACAACAATTTGAATAAGTTCGACAGTGCGGCAGAAAACATAGTCAACATGACTAGCCAGCAGCCGCAATAAGGAACGGCTACAATGACAATCTGATGGTAAATATCACTTCAAGAATGGTTTGAACATGAAATTTGCCTTCCTACGAATATCTTTTTCTTGTTCAAGTACAAATAGTGTATCTCGCATGGTAACACGTTTTATCCTTTGTCTAGGTATCTGTTAATATATATACATATTTATTTTTTGTTTCATTAAAATATTTCACAACCATTGTTCTACTTACTGTTTGTCTATTTGTTAAGCTGGTACTAATACTAGAATTTTGGTTCTGAAAAAAAAATAAATTTTAAACATCATGAAACATGAGTTCTTAAACAATTGTTAAGAGGTTGTCGTTGCACCCGCATGTGTTGTTTCCTTCTTACACACACATTTTTGTTTGCCAGTTTCAAATAGTGTGCTGTTAGTTATGATATTAGCGTGAATTGACCCCTATTATCAAACTTTTAGCTAACAACATTATCTGTATTCTCTCATTGGTTTTTAGTTTTTACAATATTTTAAGTTTTAAGTGAATTATGAGCATTTTAAAATATTAAAAAGACGTTACACCTGCATATGTTGTCTAGGTTGTCATGTGAAAAAGCTTCACTCATAACTAAGAAATAAAATTTTCACCACATAAAAAGGGGAACTTTGGCTATGCAATATCATTTTGATTTTTTTGATATCACTTATATATGAAACGGTCTTATTGTTTCAAAATCCATTATTGTTTGTGTTTTTCAAACTTAAAATAACTTTTTTTGGAGTACAGACATCTAAAAAATAAAAACCGATATTGCATACCCAAAGTTCTTCTTCTTATGTGGTGAACATTTTGTTTCTTAGTTATGATAACTGTTAGAGTAGCCTTCTTGGTTCTTTCCCATGCCAAAATAGTATTTTCTATGTTTTACATTTCTAAGACTGAGACAACACATGCGGTGACAGCGTCCTCTTAATGTTCTACATACTCATAAATTACTTAAAAATTTAAATATTGTAAAAAAACCAAATATACAGATAATGTTGTTACTTAAGTTTGATAATAGATCAATTCACTTTAATATCAAAATTGACAGCACCCTATGGAAAATATTGAACAAAAATGTGCTATGTCATACGTGTGTAAGACGGAGACAACCCATGCGGGTATGACGTCTTCTTAAGATTTATAATTTATAATAATAATGTAAATTTTCTATTGTAATGCAGGTTATTTTTAATGTAACCATAAATACAGGTATCGCATTCACCAAACCTATCAATAGAATACATTTTTATAGCTATTTACTTTGCAGTTATTCAAAATAATAACTTAATAGTTTAATCAAATTTGAAAGATAAAATACATAATATTATCAATAATGAAATAATATTAATTTAATAGAATACATTGAATTAAATGAATTTAAAATATATGTAACTCAATAGATACATATTAATAAAAAATTAAATTTACCTGTAAACTAGGACTTATTCCTGGTTCTAATTTTGGTTTTTTCCTAGGTCCAATTGCATTTAAGGCAGTTAAATTAGCTTCTCGCTGTCGTAGTTCTTCCATCTCCACCCTTTGCATCTTTAGATTAAAAAAAAAAGGACTTGTTGATTAATCCTAATTTCTATACCAACAAAATTATCAATACTACCTCTTTGGCTTTAGCTTTTAATTTTGCTTGTTCTGGATCTTCGTTTTTAGATCTGCTTTTAGCTGCTCGTAACAAGAGCTCTCGCTCCATTTCATCTTGCTTCTTACGTTCAACCTTGTCAATTTCTTCAAGACATTTGATTTGACCTCGAATATTTCTAGTAATTTCATAACGTTTATCCGCCTAGACATTAAAATATATTATGTTCAAAAATCTTATAACCTAATTATTATTTAAATCTTACTTTATTAAAATCTAAACGATGCTCCGCTACAACGGCAAATTTTTCTAAAAGATCTTTTAAACGTTCAGCGACTGCATGCGATACTAATGCTGGTACATCAGCGGCAGCATCTTCTAAACCTTCTCTATTTACTGAGAATAAAATTATAAAATAAATTTATATAAATATAAGATAATGATCATAATAGATTGAAACTAAAATACATAAATTCAAAAAATGATACAGCTAACTTTAAATTTCATAAGACCATATAGCGCATATTGAAATAAGAAAAAAAACAGATATCGTAGTAACAAATAATTTTAAATTGTAAATTGTAATGAACAATATTCAAATACAAATTATAAAATAGTATATTTGTGTGTTTTTAAACATAGTTACATTTTATTAATAGTTGTAATGTATTATTTTTGACAGTAAAATAATAATAATAATTTTTTTTCAAATGTTTGATAGGAAAAATAATAATTGAAATGTAAAATGTTCAACTATTACACTATAAATAGTTCATTAAATTTAATAAAAAGTGGTCATGATTAATATAAAATATTATTAATTATTAATTCAATATTACATTTTTTTTACACTAATTTTATTATTAGTGATAATTACATTTTGTTGTTATAACACATAAAATTATTTTTTCCACAAAATTGATAGTACAAGATTTTCAATTTAAAATATTATATATTGTTCTTTATGTATTTCTGTTAGATTAATTGAAATCTTATCAAAATCATCCTTGTTGTTTAGAAAAATGTCTAAAGAATTAGAAAATTTCATATTTTAAGTTGAACAAAATGTTTTAATTTTTACAAAAAAAATTCTTCTAAATAACAAAAATAGTTCTGATCAGATTTCAATCAAGAGTATATTTTTACTTTAACAAAAACCATTAGGTGTTCAAGTATACAATAAAATCAATCTAAATAAAACATGTATATGACTTTTATAATTACCAATTTGTTTAATTTTTGCTACTAATGGATTTTGCGGTAAAAGTATTTCATCTTTACATGATCTAATTTGTGTTCCAACAAATTCAGTAGAACCTAAAATTCTTTGGGTTTCTTCTGCTAAGTTGACACCACCCATAGCAGCGACATCGTTAATATCATCATCACCACTAATTAAAAAATGAATATATAATTTTTAAATTCTGCTGAGTGATAATTTATAGTTTTATTTCAACTCAGAATAAAATAAATTTTATTTACACATATGCTGCTGATGACGAAAAAGATTTCTTTTCTTTTTCCTTGGATGGAGGTTTAGACAATGCAACTATTGGCGGAGCAACGGTAATTGGTGTTGAAATTTTGTTGATCGTTGTTGGTTGTGCTATTATATTTGGTGATGGTGGTATCCGAGGTTGAGGCATTGTTATACTATTAGTTGGTAGTGGTGTCGATGCTAAAGGAGTACTAATCTTAATATGCGATCCAACTGGTGTCGTCTTAAGAGGTACTGCTTTAACAAGCATTTGCCGACCACCACCCACTGGTGGTCTTGGGGATGATGTCGATGTAAGTGGTGGAGGAAGTGTAGTAGTTTGAGAAGTTGCTACTGGAGGTTGAATACGAATTGAACCCATTTTATTAACAGCTGTGAGACCTTGTGGGGTTTGTACCCTGACTTGTTGCTGTAATTTAAAATTACAACAAATTAAGAAATTAATGGTAATTTGATCAGTTGTTGAAAATTCAATTTTGTAGGGATAGTTAACTATTTTTTCACTATTTAATATTTCAAAATATGAAATATTAAAAATATATACCGCCATATATAATAATAAAAGCATTTACATACCGTAAAATATTATTTTTTTCAAGCAACTGGAGTTAAGTAAAAGCAATTGTAATATTGCCTAGTACACTTTAGGTTCTTTGGCCTATGAAATTTGGAAGGTAATAAATAAAAGACTTACAGAAACAATTCTATGTTGTTGTTGAGAATTAATTGTCCTTGCTGGTGTTAAGGCTGGTTGGGAAGTCATTATTCTAACCGTTTGTTGGTTAGATGCTGCATTACTTAAGATATTTCCCATTACTTGTGTATTCTATTAAAAGTATAATAATATTGTATTAAATAAATAATTTGACCAAAAACATTAAAGTGGGTTATAAACACTAATACATAATAATTATTTTGATTTCAACAATACATCTTGTTAAGTAAAATCAAAATATAACATCACAACAGTTTAAAGAGAGTATAGGAAACTTCTTAATGATCCCCAGCCTGCGATCTGTTGTAAAGATTAACGAGACATAATGGACACAATTTACTTATTATGTATAAATTGAATATAACTCAGATGCCATCTTTGCCAGAGTTATAACTTAACATTTAACAACATTGCATAGATAATCTAAAATAGATCATTATCTATTAAATGTGCTATGCTTCATTTCTCAGTCTTTTTTTTTTTTGTTTCAAGATTTTTTAAAAAACCGACCAAATTTTGTATTTTACATTTTCAAATCAACCAATTATCATAAAATAAAATTGTTTAAACAAAAAATATTTCAATATTGAACAAATAGTTTAAAATATTTACATACCCAGGGTTTCCGTAAGAATATTAAGATACAAATAAAAATCTGGGTGGATTTATAAGGTATAGACTTAATTTAAAATAAATAAATATAATTATATAAATAATGGTTGTTCCAAAAAAATTAGAACACAATCATATCTAATATGACAATATGTTGACCCTCAAACAAATTTTGAATTTCAAAATTGTATAAACACAATATTTTAAAACAACAGCTTGATAAACTCTAATTGCATCCATAAAAAACTTTTTTAACAATATGAAGAAAAATAGATATTTTTTAATACAGTTTTGAAATATTCAATAGGATAGTTTGAGATACAAATCTCAAAAACCTATTGAAATTGTTCAGGAAGCAAAACAATAGTATGAAATTAAAAAAAAATTTTTTTTTTTTATATTAATTGAATAGATTTTTTTCCGGACTGTGTAACAACAAAAGTGTCTTGTGGAAGACGCCAGATTCTAATATTAGGTCATTCCACAAAAATATATAGTGTATCTTATATGACACACCGAAAAATAAATATAAATTAATGTTTGGTTAAATTCTGCCAAAATATTGTGAAAAGTAATGGGATAAAGGATATATTGCATGGAAATTATTACTATTTATAATAATCTCTCTAAATGAATTTTATTTTAAATGCATTTTCAAACATCAAATAAATAAAATAAAGAACATGAAATTAATTTCATCAAAACAAATGTGTAGATAAAACGAGCATTGACTTATACATCTCACGTAATGAACATACGAGTAGAATACATTTAAATAAATAAGAATTTTAATTATTTATTTTCAATGATTATAATTTAAACTTTTTATATCTACAATTTAAAAATGTAAACTATTTAATCAATTTTTAACATAATGCTATAATAAATGTAATCAAATATAAAATAGTTTGGACTAAAACATTAATTTTATCATACCAAAATGGTTTGTAACAATTAACAAAAACCAAATTTTTAAAATTTGACGTAAGAAGAAATAAAATAATCTTTACCGTTGCTTGCTGCTGATTAGCTAAAACAACAGTAGGTTGAGCACTAAGTTGTGGTGGTCGAATTCCATCAATCACCATTTCTTTTAACATAAGTGATTGCCTCAAGAGTGGTAGGCTTTTCTATAAACAAACATAAAAAACATTTTAATTATTAATGTTAAATATACAAAGGCAAATTAAATAAAGGATCAGAAGACACAAAAAAATGTTTTCTTCAAAAAAGCATCGGGCACTGCCACGGAACAAAGCAACGCCCATGTGCACAACTTGGCTGCCGGGGTACGATCTCATTTTTTACAGAATATAGAATTGAACACTCTTACAAATTAAAAAAGAATAATTTTTGTGCTCCTTTAGAGTTAATTATATATTATAATAAATGATACCTTGAGGAAACCAATAAGGCACGGTTGTGGTGAAGCATTTAGAAGTTTCTCTAGTCGATCACAAAACTGTTCTGGCTCCACCTTGGCATCAACCAGTTCTTGTATAAGGGTTCGCACACTTCTTTCTACAGGTTTAGGTTCTTTACTTGACAATTCAAGTAAATTGGCTAAAAATTTCCGGCATTTTTCTTTAGTATTG
Organism: Acyrthosiphon pisum; assembly: GCF_005508785.2. Taxonomy (NCBI): domain Eukaryota; kingdom Metazoa; phylum Arthropoda; class Insecta; order Hemiptera; family Aphididae; genus Acyrthosiphon; species Acyrthosiphon pisum. The sequence continues at coordinate 96,963,792 of NC_042495.1, read as the reverse complement.
TCTTGTTGAATTTTTTGATGCGCCTGAAAAACAAATAAACTATAAATATCTCTATCAACTTAAATTAGATAAATTGTTTAACAATACCTGTTGAGGTTGAGCTATCGTTTGGGTTGGTGTTGTAGTTGGTGTACCAGCAATGGAAACATTGTTCTGAAATAGTAATTCTTCAATCAATTTAAACATACACATAGATTTACATGGTTTAATAAAGACTTGTTTTAAAATATTTACAGCTCTCTATTTGAAAAGTAAGTTACGAAGGGAAGTTTATTATTTTATCAGTTAACTATTATTTAAATAAATTAATAGAGTTAAAAGTTTTTAATTATGAATAATAATAGAAATTATTTTGGCTAGCTAATATTACATCATAAATAATGAAAAATATGTAAAAATAGCAGAAATATAATAAAATCAAAAAACAGCTTTAAAATTGAATTATAAGTTTTATCTTTGTACTATCACATGCCCTAATCCGGTATTAAAATTACATGAATCATATTTATATTAGTGACCAATTTGTCAAGTGACCACTATTACATATGGATGTCAATTTTATTACTTCAACATGAGTCAATCCATATTTTTATTTATACAATTTTTTATATAATAATTTTATTGTTTTATTAAAATTATTTTTTTCAGGATTTTAGGTCTTTTTAAGGTCTTTTTAAGGTAATTTTAAATTTTTAGAGCATTAAAATCAGAGATAACTCACAACCTGCACCAAAGCTTAAAAATGTACAGGTAACAAATAATTGAGGTCAATGACCTATATTCAATAATAAATATTATAGCAATTTATTGTAACGTGACAATTTTTAACTTATTTGCTTCTCAATTAAACCTAATATTACACATTTAATAATTTTAAATTAATTTACAGGTTATTTTAACTTATTAGATTACAGCCTTTCCAATCATAATAGAAAAAATACATTGCAAAATATTTATTTTTAAAATTATTAACATTCCTATATTTTTCTACTATATTGTAATACATTGTTATAGATAAATACATTACTGACAACAATTAATGTTACCTTAAATTCCTAGTCACCGTTTCAAAAATTGCATAAAAACAAATTACAATATAAATTCAAATATAACTTACAGTTGCAACCGAAGGAACAGATTGTACTCTAAAATTTGCATTATTTTGAGTAATAGTATTCCCTTGACTAGGTGCTGGGCCAACTCGTAATAACTGATACTGGCCATTTTCAGTCTTTAACAATATGTGTCCACCTTGTGCTTGTTGGAGTGTTTGTAGAGTAAGCTACATAAAACAGAATTTAAAAATATCAATAATATTTAATATCTTAGAAAGTGTATTCAAATATTTTAATTATATATCCAGTAGAACATCAATATACTCCTTTTCAAAAGACAATATACCGGCCGGCGACTAATTTATGTTTAGCAGCGCCCATTCCCCACCAATTTCTCATTGTTAGCGTGATTCTCGATGCACCAAATGAATCATTTGACATGCGCGAAAGCGGTATATTCTCTTTTGAAAAGGGGTATAGTTTAGTTGTTTAGCTTCAGTGCTGTAAATGTTTTTTTTTCTTTTAATATTTTTATCAGAACAGACATATTAAGTGTGTGAAACAAAATTTCTTAGTTAAAGAGTACTCTTAATTCTTGAAGAACCTCTAGTTAACTGGAAAACACTTATCTGAATTTATCCATACTACTGAGGATCTACTATTTTAACCTAATGTTTTAAATAATATTTGAGCAAGAGATTATTTGTTATTGCTTACCTATTAGTTATTATACAGAAGTTATATTTAATACAAGCAAAAATTAGTGTACAATGCTTAAAATTGTTTAACTAACCCCAGGTGCACCAGGACGGGATCCAACTACTTGAGGTATCATTACTCTTGACATATTTTTATTAACTCCGCCTTGAGAATTTTGCGGCCGCAGTGCATTGACATTTAGTATTTGTACATTTGCTGGCAAAATTGTCTGAGGAGAGTTACCAGTAACTACACCTTGTGCCATTTGTTTGGAAACAGTAATAACGTTTGATGATACAGAGGATTGATTGGACGATACTTGTCCAGGTAAAGTCATTGTGGAAACGGGAGGTGAATTATGATGATGCTGTTGAGATGTTGACTTAATTACAACAGCGGTTCCAGAACCTGTAAAAAAATCATGTTAGTAACATAAACTATTCATAAATTATTGGAGTGATGAGAGATATAGTAATTTTCTCGGTAATTTCCATGTTAATCATAAGTGGTAGCCTGCATAACAAAAAATTTAAAAAAATGTTTTATGTTAGAAAGGACAAGTTGGCATTAAAAACTAACTTGAAGCTTTAAACATATCACCAGACTTAATAGAAAACACAACGAGATACGGGGCAAATACCTAATTAGAAACGCCAACTTATTTAAATCCAATTCAGTTAATGAATCATCAGCATTTGAATCAGAATTCTCGATAATAACATTGACTGAGATTTTATAAAAAACATTTTAAAACGTATAAATAATAAAGAAATAATGGATTACCACGTACCTATGTAATGATGATTATTTGTTTTCATAAAATTCGAACATTTCATGTTCGGGCTTATCTTAAATAGGTCTTAATAAGCTACTCCGCTAATAGACAGCGTACAGGCAATATGAAATAACACGACATTGACAATGCAAGTCACCGTCGAGTTACGGATCATGTTATTTAACACAGTTCCATAGTGCGAAGAGTGTGGAAAGAACGGAGTCAAGGCGGCAAACAAGCCGGAACCTGTATGCGGCGGTGCGCTACACAGTAGAGCGATCGTAGTCTACTCATATGAAACATTGGCGGTCCGGACAGAAGTCATGTAGGGCATGTAGTAAGTAGTATTATCCCTATAATATTATGTGATATAGTGTCGGTGTAACGTGTGCGGCGTCCGGTGGTTTAGGAAGGAGTTCGGTAACGACGTCTAGCAGGTGCGTAGGGCAACGACGCGCAACGGGACAAACTCTAACCTGTACTGGTAGAATTAATCGTGCCGTTTGGCAGCGAGTTGACCGGCACGTAATTTCGGCTGTTGGCCGAGTTTGAGTAGACAACTTTGACCTGGTCCAGCGATTTCATGGGTTGGGGTGCCGCGTAATTGTGCGCCAGCGTTGGATTGACGACATGGTGATGGTGTTGTTGTTGTTGTTGTTGCTGCTGCTGTTGTTGTTGCTGCTGTTGGCCAACAAAATCCACCTGACTGATGCCCGGCATTAAACTATCGCAGTGGCTGCATACACGTCGAGAGCAAAAACAAAAATAACACAAATGGATCAGCACAGGTTTAACGCTGGAGCGCGTTCACCACGGACTGAGATAAACACTAACAAGACGTATCCAAGTCCGTGGTGTACGCCAAATTATTATTATTATTATTATTATCCACAATCATTTCGTAACGACGTGCCCACTCGGAGGAGCACCTCGGTAGTGGTCTAACCTCAAAACGTCATATCGCGGGAGACAGGGTTACGAAACGCTATCAGTGGGCATTGCAGTGTAGTGTAGTACGAGCGCGGAACGATTAAACTTGTAAGTACACCAATAATGTTAATTTATAGTGCGCGGAACCGCGACCGTTTTATTCGTACGCGAACGAGTGAAAGGTAAATATTATTGTTTTGTTATCAGAAGGAAAAAAACTCGGATGTCGCAGCTGAAAGCTGTTTACGGGTTATCTCGGTTTTCGAATACCCACGGCGCGTGAAGTGACCACCCACAATTGCCGTTAGCCGGCAGGGTCGTAGACGACGACTTACGAGACGGAGAGACGTCCTCAGTCGTCAGTCGTCACGGTGGTGTACGTCCCCGCGGCGGCCACCTACCGTTTTACATCAAACGTAATATTAATAATACACAATAATTGTAATATTATTTGTATTAATATTTTCGTCGTCCGTGATCCGTGCCGACGCCGTAGTTGTGATCTCGACGGCCAGAGTGCGTGTCGTCGATCCGTATCGGTCAAATAGCTCGCGCTCTCTCGCTGTTGGCCGCACACGGCATGCCGAGCTTAAGTTATGTCGCGAAACCTTGCACCATACCACTCTCGCTCACGAAGGTCCCCCCCGGCCGTCGTCTGGCCAACGGGTCGGCGGAGGCAGAAGATCCCTGTCCGGAGGGCGCGCGCCAAAAAACGTCGTCGTCATCGTCGAGTGCGCGAAAACGGCCGAGGAACCCCCCCGAAACTAACGAACGACTACCTTATAAGATTATTGTTGTTGTTGTTGGCGGAGACGGAAGCTATGCACTTGTTCATCGAGGAGGCGGCGGACCGGGCACCGTTGACCAAGACGTGCTGCTGTTGTTGTTTTTGCGGCGCGGCCGCTGTAGCTGCGACAGCATTATTGGTGCTGCTGCTGCTGCTGGTGCTATTGTTGGTGTTGGTGTTGTTGTGGTGGTGACTCCTGTTACCGGTGGACACGACCGACGTGTTGGTGACCAGCTCGCTTTCCAGCGACACCACGATTGCACTGAACGCGTTTTCGTCCACGTCCTTACTGAGTACTTCCTCCAGAAACTTGACTGACGCCATTTTCTGACCGACTCGGATCGCAGACTGATGTGCGCATGCGTACGCGGCGTTCCCCCGCCCCACCGCGCTCGACCCGCTACTGTGGCGCGCGCGCACACCGGACGTAGTCGTCGGTCGCGCGCGCTCCCCTCCACGTCGCGCTTCCTCGAACACTCGTCCAAAGACCGACCCCCACCCTCTACCTCAACCATACGGTAGCATAAAAAAAAAAGGCGCGTTTTCTACAATTTTTTTTTACGTCGTCCGCGCAGTGTAACGTATATGCGTATACGGTTAGCGCGTTCGTTGTTGTTATTGTTTGTTTTCGGAAAAATAATTTTCCGCTAGCGTCGTTATCTCCCTAACATTACAAACTTTGCTTTTACGCCGCCGCAACACCCGCAGGCCAGCTGCTGTCCGCGATACCTCCTACGGCCGCGCGCCGCGGGTGACGTCGACGCGACCGCCGCTCCCGTAATTCATCAACGTACAAACTAAGTGATGGTGCGGGGAAAGGGGAATACGCGCGACCACCGTACGCGTAATATGTGTACTCGTAACGACGCGCGCTAAACGAACAAGCCGATTTATTCATAATATTATTTTATTCGGCACGCCGCGCGCAGTGTTGCCAAGCCGACGCGACGACAAAAACGTATAATTAATTTACCGTTGCGTGTCTATGCGTCGCGGGGTGTGGGTGTACTATAGTATAGTAGTAATATAATAGTAAATATAGTAGTGGTAGTAATAGTAGTAGTATCTTGTAGTAACCTGTGCGTTCGGGCCGTTCAGTAGTAGTAGTAGTAGTAGTAGTAGTAGTAGTAGTAGTATTTTATAAAAACCACTAACCAGTTGTAGTGAGTAGTAGTACAACTGTCAACTGTTGTAGAGTACCGTAGTAGTATCTCTGATCATGTTCAACGTTATATGTTACAAGGTAACGGTATTACGACGACCAAAACGTGTCATCAGTAATAATTGTTGTCGTTTGTGCGTTCACGAACGCGTTGTGGGTAACGGACGTAACCAGCGGAAGATAGACATGTTCCATCGGTAGCCCCGAGGGACTACTTTTATTTTATGAGTTTTATGAAAAAATGACTCGTATATATCTAGGTATAGTCCATAAAAAAAAGTTATCCTCCATTTACTAGGGAAATTAACTTTTCTACATTTTCTAAATATTGTTCTTCATACTGTAATGAATAGTATTAATTCGTCCATACGTCTGGAGAAGAATATCTGCGTGAAATAATCTAGACTAGCGATCACTAATATACTATAGTAACGATAATCGACGTTACAACAAGCGTTGGAAGACAACTCATACATAATAAATAATAGTAAGTTACCAAGTTAGTTCCAACGCAATTTAAAATTTATAAATGTACAAATAATTTGCAAACTATTGGACAGTTACGGACTTCCACTGGTATATACAAGAACGAGATATGCGTTTGGGGGAAGCAGAATCTGTGAAATATGCAATTAAGAGGACGCGTACAACATGACAAAAACTGTTTTGCGCGGGATAGAACGTCTTAGGCTGTAATGATAGTTAAGACTCCAAATTTATGTATAATATTGATCAAAACATTATCTGTGAAATATCGTTTTTATTTTTTTGATATCACTATTATACGAAGAAAGTTATTATTGTTTCAAAATCCATTATTTGTTGTGTTACATTTGTAAGACGGAGACAACACATGTGGGTGTAGCGTCTTCTTAAAGTGATAAATTAACAAATAATAAGCACAAAAACCGATGGGACGCATGCAGAAAACAACTTGTGGGGGAGAGGGTTGTTTTTACTTTTTAAAAATTAGACGTGAAAATTAAAAAAAAAAATTCAATTACCATTGGCTCAAATTAAATACGTTTTACACGTAAAGAATTTTTATTCTTACATGCGTTTAAATTATGTTTATTATTCATGAAATATTTATTTGGCCTATTTAAAATAAAATATAGTTGATGTGCTTATAGAAATTTGAATGTCTTGGGTACAATAATAAAAACATTTTGAATAAATTGAGATACAATTTGTTTTTGTGTTATAATACTTTAGTATTAATATTATTGCAATGATAACAATCGTGAACAATATTTGTAGTTCCACCACATATCGTGCATAAATTAATAATTCTTGAGTTTTGTCAACTCGTGATCAGTCAATATATCATTATTATTTTCCATGAGATAAACATGCCTTTTCAAGATCCAATCCACATATTTGCATTGATTGTCCTTGTGCTTTATTGAAGTTCATGGCAAATATTAGACGAATAGGAAATTGCAGCAATATTTTGATTTGAATTGGCGAATTTGAATGAATCATTGGTATTTGCGATATCAAAACATGTTCCCCCTTTAAATTTACCATTTACGATTGTTGATGTGATTATATATTTCACATGATTTTTTTTGACAACTAATCGCGTTCCGTTGCAAAGTCTAGGCAGATTTATGTTTCTCAATAACATTATTGGTGAACCAATTTTAGATTCTGACCAGAGCGATGAATGTATTGGTTTTAGAATGATGTGTGTTGTTTTTGTGTCTGTAATCAGCAGGGCTGTGAATTTCATGCACTAAAAAAGTCTTGAATATGCATGCATTTATGTACTAAAAACAAGTGAAATATGCTTTAAAGTATGCACTATAAATTATAAAAAAATTTATTTAAATAAATATTGTAATTATAAAATGACTTAAAAAATGGACTTATAATAATAATAATAATAATAATAATAAATGCTCCAATGTTCTATTGTTCTTCGACGCCTAAAAAAAACATTAAATATAGATAGAACACATTGTTTTATAGATATTTAAACAATTTATTTGTTTACCTGCAAAATAAGTATTGCATTGTACAATCAGCGATTTCTTTATATTTTCAAACTTGAATGATCTCCTATTTGGCGCCAAGAGGTTTTTGTACACAGTAAATGAACGCTCTACATCAGCTGACCTGATAGTGGCATACTTGAAATATCCCATGTCACTACTTGTTTGTTAAGTTTTCAGGTATATCTAAACAACCAACGTTTTCTTCTTCTCCGTTTAATATTTTTGAAATATTGCAAACAATTTTAAACCCTTTATTTTTAGTAAGAACTGTCTGTAATTTCTCATTAATTTTGATTCCGGTCTGGCCTTTTAAATTATTGAATTTGGCTGAAACATCTTCAATAATCTGTATCGCTTCTATTAATGCCATGCCTTGTTTTTAAAGACGTGTTATAGCCGTAGGAAGGTACTCAAAGTTTTATTTTATAAATGCTAAGTTACCTTTAATTTGTGGTACTTTAAAATATTTTTGAGCATTTCTAATTGAAAGCGCATGATCTTCATCAAAACTTTCAACAATATCTTTTACAATTTCGAAATTTTCACAATAATATATTGAAGTGGAAATCCACGTTCCCCACCGTGTCAGGATTGGTTCGGGGGGTAGAGGTATATTAGGCGCATCAGTCTTAAATTTTATAATACGGGATGGTGCCTTTTTAAATACTTTTTTAACATTAGCAACCAGTTTATCTACTTTGGGATATTGAATACGGATATATTCGGCAACTCTATTTAATCCATGTGTTGTGCATGTTACATGGACCATTTCTGTGTACAACACTTTCAAAGTATCTCCTGCCTACACCATATATAGGGCGCGGCTTCACTCGAAAATAATAATACGTCGTTACGATGTATGCCACCAGGCCAAAGTAAACAAAGCGAATCTTCAAATAGTGTGCATATAGTACTGTGGTTAGCCTTTTCTCATTGCTCGACATTTAATAAAAAGATTTCACCTGGCCGATCCGTGAGTAGTGTTCCGATTATAACGGAGGTAATATAGCGTACTTCAGCGTCCGTCGTTTCGTCCATTGAAACCCAAATTTTTTTCTCTGCCACTTTATTTCTTATTTCTCCAATAGATTCCTGGTAACAATTATCGACATATGATTTTCGTAAAGTTGATTGATCTGGTATAACTTCCGATGTATATTTCTCTAAAAAAATTTTGAAATGTGGATTGCTCAGTTTATTGAAAGGTATATTAGCACTCAACATAGCTTTACATAAATCAGTTTTGAATGACGATTTTGTTGAAGAATTTTGAAATAAAAGCTGTTGAGATTTATCTTTTTTTTCTTCAGCGCGTTTAACAGATTTACGATGTTTTTCGGTTGCGATATGCTGAGTTATAGAAAAACGTTTTTCACTTGAAACTTTCGTATTACATACTTTGAAAAATAAAATTTTGTTATCTGTTGAAAATATTTCTGTTCCAAATTCAGTAACATAACTTTGTAAACGACTGGATGTTGTCTTTTTTTTTTGGCATTTTAAAATTATGCTTTTTAAGTGTTAACTAATAGAAAATTTAAACGAAAATATTACAAACAACGTATTACTCACGAGACGACGACAACACTATCGCGCGTCGGTTTGTTATAACCATAATATAATAGATTAAGATTAAAGATATTTCAAGTTAGACTTTTGACCACAGATAGACCTGCGATAATAACAGGAGATAATTTCATGCCACTCTAGACCGGGTTTAACACATGTTCCTGTTATTATTACCACCGCGATAAAATTACAACTGTAATGCTGCGTTCACACGAGACGTGAATCACGAGAGTGAACAACGCTTTTGGCCCCACGACCTAAGCGTGATAGAATCAAACATGTTTGATTTTCATTCGTGAAAAACGAACGAAGGTGGCGTGGCGTGGTTCACTCTCATGATTCACGTCTCGTGTGAACGCAGCATAAAATTGTATCGTTCAAATTCAAGAAATTTTACAAATGAGAAAAACATATTATTCAAATGAGAAAAAAGCAATAACAAGAGGAACTCGCGAAATCATGCATTTATGTGCCCTTACCGGTTAAATATGCAAAAATATGCAAAATAAGATTTCGTATTAAATGTATAAATAACGCAAAACAAATTTTGATCAAATCCATTTTCTTATACAATGTAGCAAAAAAAACATTTTGGAGCAGTAAAAATGTTTCAAATTCCAACTTTAGTATCTTGTTTGATGGGAAAGTGAAACTAGTTGAAGAATAGATAGAGGAGGTCAAATGGTCTAAACTTTAGACTCTAAAGGTTGGGGAAGCGCCGGGAAAAACAAAAAAGAATTAAGGTAAAACTGGAATTTTAACGTAAAATCAATTTTGGTTTTTGGTGTACCTAGGCAACTCTAAAACAAATTTAATGTTTTTTCAAAGTTAATTCTATAACCAAAAAATATACAATATAAACACAGTTATTTTTATGCTCAAATTAGGACGAAGTTACCTATCAAATAACCAAGAATAACGATTTTAGGTATTTTTTTGTAAATCTATAATATTAATTCAACTTACCGGCTACTGTATTAATCATAAGTAATAACAATATGAATATAAAACAAAATATCCTAGACTGAAAAACTGTCTCCGCTCAGAATCGTTTTTCGTATAGAATATATCATATAACATTGAATTAAAATATAATACCACCCATTACAGTGGGCAACGGGCGTGTACCAGTCGACCTCAAAAGTACCTTTTTTATATCAATCTCCCCCAAACTACCTAAAGTAAAACGCACAACCAGCCTGTAACCTACTGTACCACAGCAGAGCGATACCCGATTTTTATTTATAAATTGTGCAGTCGTGGACCTGGCAAATCTAGAAAGTTATAAAATTCTTTAGGGAAATGTACAGCTTCGTTTTCTTTACCCACAATCATTTAATAAATTATCAGTATCTTTAACGGGTAATATGGTGCGTTGTCTTAGCCATTCATGATTTCTGTAATTTACTAGAATACTTGGAAACACACTGGCAATCAATGATTCTTTTGTAATAACTATAAGGATACAAAAATAGGAAATTTAATTTTTTAATGTGCGTAAGAGGTTTTCTTGCAGTAAGATATGTTTTTGTACTAAAACCGCACCGGCTCTGACGCCCTTATAATAATAGTCATTTTTTCCATTTCCAATGTTAAACAGTTGTTTTCAAAATTGTTCAGCAGATAAATCATTTTGAAGTTACACACACATATTTGTTGTAATTTCAGGTATGTGAACGTTTTGTCATAACGATGATAATAATATATTAGACATACATTGATTTTCAAATATCAAGGGATATTATAATATTATTGTAATGATGTACACAAAATCATCATTCATTACACACCAACACAAATCGCCCATATTATTGCAGCGACCATGGAAAAATAATAATTATTGTTGTGATGTTTGAATATTAAAATGTTAGTTATATATTTTAACACTTCTTTTGATGCAGAGACAACGTGCGTTGGCGCAGCTTCGGTTACGAAATAATTAAAAACTAAAACCATATGTTGTATGGAGTCTGGCCACAACATCCACGACAATCGTTGCGTGTTTGTTATGTGTGTTGACCGTTGACGTTTTGTATAATGTGCTCATTAATTTCAAGCCCTATTCCCATAAATACGAAATTTTGACCTAACACTAGACCGGCACATTATACTTGTGATATCTAACCAAAACAAAAACGTAAGGGGGCGCGAACTGAACTTCATATTTGAATATGGTTTGATAGCTTTTGTGGTTTCCGAAACTTCAGAATTAACAAACGCACAATCATTTTTGTACATAACAAAAAAATAATAATATAGAATATGTAAATATGAAATATGACTTCATCTAAAACATTTACAATATATTATTGGTAATAGAATAATACACAAGGTGATCCATTTTTAACATAATACACATACACTTCTTTTATGACTAGTGTCTTATGACTTATTGTGAATAGATATAAATCCTATGGTTAAAGGCTACATGATTTCCACCAGGGATGGAAAACGTTTTTAAAAAACGTTATTAAACGGAAAAAAACAAAAAACAAAAACAATTAATAAAACGAAAACGAAAACAATTAATAAAACAAAAACGAAAAACAACTGAAAAACGATAACAAAAAATCCCAAAAACCGAAAAAAATTTAATAACAAAATCAAAAACGAAAACGAAAATAGATCATAGTATAAATTATTAAATTATACCATGAAAAAACAAAATTTTGAAAAAAAATTCACTTGTCTACTTTTTAATCTTGAACTTTAAAAACATTTTAACTTTTAAGTGCATTTCTGTATTGCGCGTTACTATTATAACTTAAAAGTTAAAAGTTATAAGTTATAAAAATATAATATATATTGTTTGTGATTAACGTTTTTAAAAACGTTATTTTCCCATTGTTTCCAAATAACGTTTTTGATAATATTGTTTATTATATATATAATAATTAATTTTAATTTTCAACTTTTAAGTGCATTTCTATATTGCGCGTTACTATTACAACCTAAAAGTTATAAGTTATAAGAATATAATATAAAAAAAAAATATTATCAAAAACGTTTAAAATCGTTAAACAAAAACGATATTTTTCAAATCAATAAACAAAAACGAAAAAATTAAAAACATTTTCCATCCCTGATTTTCACCCAACAATTTTCACGTTGGGTATATAGTAGTTGCTACTTGCTAATTGTCTACAGTACAAAAAACAATATTCTGAAGAATATATTTTCGTACATTTAAATACACAGTGTCACTGTGACTATTTAGTATTGACGATAATGCAATATAAAGTTACAATAATGCAAATAAAAAGTAAATTAAAATAATACGATATGGGATGATATGGCCAGATGCCCAGATGTACGATATCATGAATCACGAATAAACAAATTGGTGAACGATCATCGATAACCCTAACATATTTACAACTTATACAAGTATATTATAGTTTTATTTGATAACCGTGGCGCGAACAATAAATAATATGAACAAAAATGTTTATAACTTTCTCACATTTCCTTTCTTGGTACAATCTAGAGTGATTTAGATTATGCTATGAATTTTTATCCAGTTGTTATCATGGGGCGCTACTATAGCTCCGGAAAAAAAGAGCCACGTCCTATTAATTATTAAGCTATCGTGCATTTGAGACAGTCAAATAATAGTTTTAGTAAAAATTGAATGCGATTATTAAAATATGTAAATTTTAAAATATTTTTAGAATATCAATTTATTTACGTCTGTGATTGACATTACAATGTAACTTTTTAAACCGACAACATGCTAACATGATAATAATAATATTAATAATATAATAAAATACAATTTCAAATATTATGAGACTAGGTGTACACCAATTTTTAGTTCGATACGATCATCCCGGCGCGTAGATGCCCCGTGCTGAGCGCCGACGCCGCTCTGTCTCGAGCCTTCTTGCAGATGTGCACAACTAAAAGGTTAAAAGGTGACACTTGTGTTCCGCTTCTGATCAGGTGGTCACGGCGTACTCATGCTCAAATTTAAGTGTAGGTACTCAAAGTTATGAGTAGTTATATTGTTTTAAGTGCTGCAAATCAGCGATATAGCCATGTAGGTAAGTATTTTATACTTACGTACGATTTCTTTCTGATCGACCCAAAAACATTACGATTGCGTACGAAAATTAGTGCTACGGTTTTTTTCAATGACTCAATGGCAAAATATATCGGCGCGATGGCGCATGTGCGTTTATAGAATTGAGCGCTATAAAAGTTATGTGTAAATTTTCTGGACCATTTGTTGTTGTGACATAAAATCAGTAAAAATTACTTAATTATTAGTAGGTAATAATACAATTATTTTATGAAACTTAATTTGTATTATGTATCAAAATGTAAACTTTAATGTTATTGTAGGTACAAGAATAATTCCGAATTTTGGTTATAATTCATAAAAATAAGTTTATTTATTGAATAGGTTCTTCGGCGGTTCAGTCCGCATTAACTAATAACTAAACATATAAAATTTGGTTGTAATAATTCTTAATTAATACATAGTATGAAAATATAATATATAACACAATTTCACGATCGTGAACTATGACAACGTTGCACTGATTTTGGGTAGGTAGTAGGTAGAACGTACGCAATTATTGTAATAGGGATATAGGTCCGGGCGGTGGTAAACTCACTCGATTGTATGGTAAACTCTCCCGAGTCAATCTATGTTCACCTGAAGGAAATGTATAACTCTCCCGCGGGGTAATCTTCATGTTTACCTGAACGAAATGTGTAAACTCTCCCGAGTTGTTTTAAATGTTATTGCTACTCTATCAATTGCCTTAACAGCAGAGATTGTGAATGTCATATAAAATTTTTCTATCAATTGTATTACTGTTAACCTGTATTTTCTATTTAAATATTAATTATTTATACCTTAAGTTTTTTGAGATCAGTGTGTTCCAATTACGATAATAAGTAGTTTGACTATAATATATTATAGCTCATATAGCAACAATGATTTTTATTATTAACAGAATTATTTTAGTGTTACCAACTCTGTTATACGAATAATGTCACATGTTCCTCTAGCTTAGTCAGGCCATAGATATTAAAGATTTTTAATATCTATGAGTCAGGCGCGGATCTAGAAATGAAAAAGGGGGGGGGGGGCTAAAGTACAAAAAAATGTACTTAATTACTTATTTTGTACGAAGGCTTTCTTATTTTTTGAAATATCTTAGGTACCAAAGTCCTAGTCTAAGGGTCTAAAAGTAATATATTATTATAATATATAATATATAAGTACTATATCCGTACCACGAGAGAACGCATACGGCTCCGCGCATCCGAATGATTGCGCTCCGTCGTTCGAGGACACATTTCGTCGGCCGCCGTATGCGTTCTCTCGTGGTACGGAGTATAGCTGGTCCCGTGCACTTCGTTACCCGTTAAATGTACAAACTGTATATAACTCAAACTCTGTTCAATGCGTTATTTAATATTCGGTGTGTGATGTTCTAGATTTATCTTAACTTTTCTGTTGCCCAGGATAAAAATTCTGATTCACAGCAGTACATTATCAGATAGGCAATCTACCTGCGGTAGATCGCGGACTCCGTGATGTTTGTACGTAAGTGTATGATTTAACTCTAAAATATCAAAGTTATACCAAGTTTGTCGTTTTTACTTAATTCCACCTACGATGGATTAATATAATCAATTAATACAAAAACCTAACCTAACCGTACTAAAATCCGATGAGTAAAAAAAACCAAATTTAACCCTCTTTAAATTAGCCTATCTTCTTCCCAGTGGTCTGATCTAGCAACAAACATTCATATATATTGACAAAAAATAATCATACAAATCAACAAACATGCTCGATTAACCAATATAGCAACCAATATATAATACACTATTATTTTTTTAATAATAATATTATTATTTTTTATATAGGTATATAACCAATAGCAACCGTTTATAAACAAATATTTCTATCGTAAATAATAATATTTTTATTTTTTTTTTTCTGGACAACCCTTATCACTTAGGGGTATGAAAAATAGACGTTGGCCGATTATCATACCTACTAAATAAGCATAAAAAATTTCATAAAAATCGGTCAAGCCGTTTCGGAGGAGTATCGAGACTAACATTGTGACACGAGAATTTTATATATTAGATATACACGGCCAAAAGGGACTAAGGGGCTTTAGCCCCCTCCCATGGATCCGCGCCTGAGCTTAGTAGTACTGAAGTAGACCCGGGAGAGCTTACATGTTCCCGTCAGGTAGTACTGAAGAATACCCGGGAGAGTTTACATGTTCGCATCAGGTATAGTATTGGACTAAACCCGGGAGAGTTGACCATAGGGAAAGTTTACAATCACCCAAAGGTCCATCCTCTACCGTGACACACACCTGCAAACGTCGAATCCTGGTTATATAGGTACTAGTCTATTATATTAACATATAAGTACGCTTGTGGTGTGTGACGTTTAAAAGAGTAGGTACCTACAATTTTATTCTTATCGTTTATTGGAACATTGAGTGTCTATGTTTTGTAAAATGCACATTTTGAAAAACCACAAACTACATTTTCACTGATCAGTTAAAAATGTTTAAGAAAAATTAAATTATGAATAAATACGGTTCCATATGATTATAATACTCCTCGTTTATATTATGTTCTCCCTTGTTGTGTACCAGGTACCCTATTGTTATTATAAATTATAATCAACAAAACATTTAATTTAAAGTGGACTGTAGTTTTAATTTATTTGTATTTAATAATAAAATAGTAGGTACATACAGATCAGACAGCGAGACAACGACTGATGTGTGTGGTGTACACCCACCCTGCGTAATCACTTCGATACGTACCGTAAAATGGGGTGAATTGCAACGATTTTTGAGTTTTACCCAACTTTGAACTTCGTTTAAAGTACCGTTAAGGAAAACACTTTTTTAGAATTATTGTTACCTTGTTTATTATTATAAGTATAATTCAGAAATATAACTTATAAACTTTTTTTATTATATTTTTTTTTATGACTGTTGCAATTCACATTTGACTGGGGTGAATTGAAACACTAAATACATAACTTTTAAAAAAAATAGGAAATTTTTCCAATTCATTGGTATAGTTTTCAATTTTTTTCTGATTATTATAGGCAACATAATAAGTATCTCAAGTATAATTAACATCAAAATATAACAAACTTTGACAAATTTTGGTCTTTAAAATAAATTTGTATTTTTTAAGAATTAAAATACAAACGTAACACTTAATTATCAAGTATACATAAATATATGTTCAATAAAGTGTATAACAAATTTTTACTAGGTATATGTACTGTCTACGTTTTTGGTTTACTACTAGAAATTGATGGTTCTAAAATTTATATTAAATTAAAAAAATGTAGGTACTTACGTTGTTGTTTTGTAAATTTCGGGAAAATGTACAATATTTTCTATACAGAAAAATAAATGTTTGTGATAGTGACATTTTAACATAATCAACTGAACTAGGATTTTGGAGGTAATGAAAATGAGTAAATTGATAAGCGCGAAGAAAATATTTTGCTTTGGAGGTAGAAATAATCCGATCACAATGTTTTTTTTTTTTAATAGATAACATTTATTAAGCCCGGTCCAGACCAAAGAAAAATTTGTGGGAAATATATGTTTCTGACATTGTCGTCGACAAATATTTATGTTACCGCTTATGACAGGAAATCAGAAACATTGTCGATGACAATGTTGGAAACACGTGTTTCCGACAAATTTTTCTTTGGTCTGGACGGGGCTTTACAATGAATTAAGGTGTATCAATACACCTTGCAATGAATATATATCTTATCTTTTCAAAGTGATAACACTAAAATTAAATATTTGTCGATAATAATAAACAAATTACTGAATACTTGTTTTGATTCACCTTGCAGTTGCAATTCACCCCATTTTACGGTACCCATATGGGTATTTACGTAATATTTCATGAGATACAGGTTAAAAATATTTTATACTTTATTTCATGTTTTTGCCGTAAGTCTAACATAAATACATAATATAAAATGTTATAATAATATATGGTATATGAAACCGAAATATTATCAATGTTTATAAATAAAGTACTACCTATTTATTTTATAATAAATTACACTATAATAATATGTAAGTACCGTTAAAAAATGATCGTTTGCTGAATTTAAAATATTTGAAAGTGTAGCCCTAAATTATTATTTTTATAGTTTAAATTATTATACGGGAATACAATTGATGAAAAATAACTAACAATCAGTTTTCGAGTTCAGTGAAGGAAAATTTTACATAGTTACGAATTAATTGTAATTAAAATAGTTGTACAATATAAAGTGTATTAGTGTTCAATTTAAATTGTATTGTCAAACGACGAGCGTATTATATTATCCAAATATCCGAGTCGATCATGAATTTACGCATCGTGTATTTTTAATAAAAGGCTAATTAAACTAATTATAGTTTGTTATTCAGAAAAAAAAATACAAATAAAAAATGTTTTATACATTTTGTTTTGTTGAAATTAAATATTATACTACCAAATGTATGTTATAAACTAAAAAGTAAAAAGTACCCACCATAATTTCATACAGTATAATATTATTTATATGTTTTTAAAATACACCTAAATTATTTATTTCTATATTACAACATAATATAGAAATTCAACTCTTAAGGAAAATTAATGAAAACAATTCTAATAATAATAAAACTTCTCGAGAATTTCTAGTTGACAAGAAACATAATAGTTACCTAACTAATATAATATTTAATTTTTCTGTAAATTGAAGTGAATTTTTTTATCTGCGTACGAGTCGAATAAAGTAAAATAAATACTTGCATAGTTATTTTAATGACTGTAGTGACTAATAAAAACCTATAAATTACTATAAAAACTTTTTTTTTATTTGATGTTTATTTTATATTCAAATAATCAATTCGTGAGTAATCGAGTTAAACACAAATTCAGTGCAAAAGTATTATGTTATTATTACAAATAATAAATATTTAATAATGATTAATTAAAATTACCTTAGAAATAATACAGTAAACTATGCTAAACATGGATATTATACAACCTTGTATAGGTGACCAAGCATGCTCAGCCCATGTATTCCTTTAACAATTCATTTCTTCAAACTCTGTTTTTTGAAACTTTTAAATATACTTAAAGACCATTTTTTTTTAATGTTTTATTTTTTTGTACTACTCAAGGAGTGTAGCGATACAAGCTTCTGTTTTTTAAATGAAAACGCTCTTTTTTACTATTCATTATTAAGTAGATAATTTTTTTGAAAATTTTGATTAAAATTCAAACGAGTAGTTTCTCAGTTATTAAAATATTTATGCTAAGGTCTAAGGATAATTTAGTCCTTAAAAATGGTTTTACAAAACTAAAATATAGATGTAATATTGGAATATTTGGATCTATAATTTATTATACTTTGGCCATTTTTACAAATTATTTATGTTGATAGATTCAAATCACCATAGCCCTCATATCTAACAAACCCATTATCATGGGACCTATTATCCTTAGCAGTACACGATAACTCAAAAACTCCTCGTTCGATTTTTATTTTTTAATTCTGATACGTCAACATTTTCAAAAAAATTATTCACTAAATAATTTACTGTACCTATATAGTAAAGAAGTGTAACAATTTGGAAAACTGAAGTTTATATCTCCACAGGACACTAAAACACAGTATAAATAATCTCAAGAATTTAAAAATATGATCGACCATGGTATATTTAAAAATTCCCAAAATAGCTAAATTCGTGAATAACTGCGTTATTGAAGAAGAAAAAAGGGGTGAAATGCTTGGCGAATAACCCTGTATATTGCAACCTATATAGTTTATCCATCAAATAAATTTAAACTATTAACTATAATATAGGAGGTGGTATTTGATTTAACTAAAATAATTTATGAAAAATATATCAAACGTGATAGATAGGTATTAAAATAAATAATAACTAAATCGTTGACATCGATTTATTATTACTCCTATATTATCAATACTATCGTTGGTTATTACGTATAATATAATAATTATTATACACAGTGTACTTCATATTATACTTAAAATTATACACATTGTCATGTAAGTATATAATAGATTACGTAATTAATATTTCACATTTTTAGCACGGCGTGTGGGTTATCAAATAATAATTATTACTACCGATATTTTATCTAATCTATGAGTATAATAAAAGTTACATAATTTATATAGGTAGTTTGGTTATGATCGACATGTCTAATCTTCGCATAATATAACTAATAATTTGTAGATACGGATTATATACGGATAGCGTTTCTATAATCACCGAGCAATGCCCATAACACTATAATATTATTATGTATAATTTATTATTTTCGTTAACTAATATTATAATATTTAAAGACGATCAATTAAAAATAAACCAAGTACGGTTTTTATAAGGTTCTGTAATACTATTATAATTCATTACTAACCATTATACATTAATATTTAATGCATAATACAATTTATGGGAACGGATTTCGTTGAACAGTTCGATATTTAGTTGATCATTGCCCACTAATGGATAACTTTGCCGTCTATACTGTACTATATAATTATATCTCATTACCACAGTCCATTTCAGACTACCTATATGAAAATAATATAGTTGAATGTTGAACATTATCATATTCTGAGATAATATTGTTGTAAGTACTGTATAGTAATTTATTATTAATATCGAATATCGGCCTACTATAGCTGTACGCATGTGGGGCCATAAAATTGAAATAAAATTCTATAATACCGGGTGATCCGTTTAACGTAAAACACTCGTTATTTCAAAAATTCTCAACAAAATGTGAACACAATTTTAATTTATTAAAAACAAGGTTTTAGAAAAAAATAATACGTGTTCTACAAATGTTTGTGTTTATCGTTTTCTAATTTGTTTACATTTTGAATGACAAACATGCGTTTTTAATTTCTTACTCCATAGCACAATATTTTTTGGAGTAAGTACTGCGTGCAACGGTACATAAAAATGAAATGTTGGACGAGTCGTAATGAAGCATTAGAGTTATAACTTTGTAGTATTCAAAGTTAAACAAAAAAAAAAAAAAAAATAGTGGAACATAATATAAAAACGTAATTGTTTCTAAAAATATTGTTTTATAATGACTTGATTAAATAATTATTATAAAAACGAATTTTTCATAAACAAAATAATGATTTTTAAATATGATACGTTAAAAAATGGATCACCCAAGGCCTGTACAACAATGTGTCTATTAATAAATCGTAAATGTCAATATGGTTGTTTGAATACTGAAATAGAAAACGCAACGGGCTGCAGTAGCAGATTTATGATTATGTATATTAATATATTATTATTTGTCATAAAACGTCGTCAGTACGACATTACCTATTATGTTATATTATATTATTGTTACGCGTGTCTGGCGTGTATTGCATCAGCTGTAGCCGGTTGGTAGGTATTGTTCTGTGGTACCAGCCACCAGGTATAGACTTTTTAAGTACTATATTGTAGTATTGTCACCATGTCCGTGTTCAATAATTGAGCAATCTGATTTGCTGATTTTATCTGGAACAATATAATATTTTGGTTAACTCACTACCGACTGTACTCAACTATAGTTGAAAATGTTCAACTATTTCGAGTGTTTGAAAATGGTTAGATTGTTCATAGGTAGGTATTGTCGTATTGGCATTTAGCCATTGATTATATACAATATTATAGTATGATAAATATTCAATGGTATTAGGCACTGAAAAACTTGAAAGAAATCAAAATTATTTTTATCATCTATTAAATATTTAACTGTACATATTTTAAATTGTAAGTCTGTATTACCGAGAAAAAAATTGTAAATCTAATACGAACCGCTCAGTCTACATAGTACACGGAACAGTGAACACATTGATATTTGATATAGCAATTAGCAGAGCACTGAGCACTAATAGGTGCGACCTTAAATAAGTTATTATTTTCATTATTTTCATTAACCGAAAGACAGTTGACAGTGTTGTCCTACACCAAACTTTGAGTAGTACTTAATGGATTACTGGATTATCATAGGTAATGCCATAATGGACTAAAGTCTAAAACGATATTGATTATATCGTTTTATTTTATCATATTATTCTGATTTGGATATCAGAAGATGTATCGGTGATATCGTACATAAATTATATACTTCCATGACCGGTAACGTAACTGCAGTGATCTGTATGCAAAATGATCTACCCACCTAAGATTTATGAATTCTATCCTACTCTCCACATGAAAAAAAAACCACAGCAATAATACAAATACGAAAAAGTGCCTATAAGGAAATCAACTTAAAATATTATGTGGGTAACAACCAGTGTTTTCAATAATTACATTTTAAAGTACTTAAAATGAAAGTACTTTAAAGATAACTGAGTTTGATATTATTGTCCACTAACTACAACTTGCAATGTGCAGCGTATAGTAGGTATACAATTATAGCTATACTATATTATTATGTTATTCTTTTTTCTATTACTATTTTTACAGAGATTATTGTTGGGATAACATAATAACATAATATTGTTAAATAAACATGAAATTAAGTCATCTATAATAGTTTGACAACAAAATAAATGTGTGAGGAATGTCTCCGGTATGATATACTGAGACTATAACTATTATATATTTATATACATACCTGAAGGCTGAAATTAAT
Organism: Acyrthosiphon pisum; assembly: GCF_005508785.2. Classification (NCBI taxonomy): domain Eukaryota; kingdom Metazoa; phylum Arthropoda; class Insecta; order Hemiptera; family Aphididae; genus Acyrthosiphon; species Acyrthosiphon pisum. Next base: position 96,942,125 of record NC_042495.1, on the reverse strand, counting down.
ATGTTTATTATTATTATTTAAATACAATACCACTATGTGTATGGAAAACTGGAAAAGACAACAATATACAGTAAATATTATCATTTTTGATAGCCCTCAGATCGTAAAATAGTATTATTTAAATTTAAAACTTTATATTATACCTACTCAGAAAACCAAATTTTTATAATATCATTTTTGGCTCATTTTACTAAATATCATACACAAATTATGAATACAGATCAACCCACTTGACGAGGACTTGATTTGGGGATACTCGACTTTGACATTTTTATTTACAATTAGACAACATGCAGTAGAACATAATATTTAGGTACCAAAATACTTGTAGATATAGAACATAATATAGGTAATAACATAATATAGGTACCTTTATAATTATAATTTATAAACGTAGTGCTAGTTTTAGTTTGTAGATAATATATTAAATTAATAAATATAATATTTATAATTGAAAAGGTCTATTTATAAACCTAACATTAGTAACTCCCTAAGGTATACTGAACGAAAATAACAATTTATATTTTAGAAATTTGGAAATATCAAGGCCATAGCTATAAAAATAGAGAATATAATATTAATTATTGACAAAATTATTATCGAATGCAATCACGTTCTTTAATACCTAACTTGATACCTAGTTTAATGAGTCAATATCAACCTAACACTAGCTTCATCGCAACACTATATTATGTAGCACGCATTACCTGCAGGTCTATACCTCTAATAATAAATTAACTAAAACAAGAAATTAAACACAAATTTAATTTATTTTCCAAACTTTCAATAGTTTTTACATTTTTGCACAACTCAACAGCATAATTTATCTCTACGAATAACAGCTAATACCTATAAATTAATATTAATTTTTTTACATTCACATTGCCCGAAATTAATCAATCATTCAATAATATATATTAAACATTATACAATATTATGAACATAATACATATTTTTATATATTTTGATATTATAATTTTTAATAATACTGTATTAGTCAATCTGTTAATGGCCATTTATTATAAAAATATAATTTCACTAATATTTAATATAATCATAGTATAATAATAACAATATAACCATAGTAAGTTATAGAGTAGTATTATAATGGTCATATACCGATATAAATATGTAACAATAATTTCAATAAATATTTACTGAGTCTCGTATTACTATATTATGAGTATTGAGTAAATACGGGTATCCATCAGAAGTAGGTATGCATATTATTGAATTATTATATATATAATATATATAGGTACAGGAATCAGGAATAAGGTGTATAGATAAATTAATATCTGATATAATAATAATATAATATTTTATACATATTATTAATATCCATTGACATATTTATATTATGTTATTATTTTTATTATGTCTATGATCTTGACTTTATTGATATTATATTTTATAAATTACACATAATACAAACGTAAATTTTACAAGTAAACTAGGTCACTTTATACAAAAACTTACTGTATTTTAGCGAACTTTGCAATATGTTTATTAAGTTGACTCGTCCTAATAGCCAAGTTTATAATATATGTTTTGAACGAAGTGCCATAAATTCTCTTGAAAAATAAATATTTGAAACTACATTTTTGGAATCGACAAAATTGGAACCGACATTTGAAAACAGATTATATAGTTAGATCCGAACAAAACAAAAATCTGAATCTACAAAATTTAATTCAAACCTATATTTTTCCAAGTTTTTCTATGCACTCGTTTGAACTTTTGAATAATTTTAGTAGATGCCGAAAGCTAAATTGATATTACACCACCATAATTTACATTACTTTAAAATTATTGTGATATTGTGTGATATAATATAGTAAGAAGAAAAAAGGACAAAATAGAGGATATTATTATACTATACTATCATATACTATATTATTCACTTTAGAACAAGGATTGTTTCTTAGAAACAGTCTACTTCTCGAGAAAACAAAATAATTTTTATTTTATACATCGTTAAGATATAAAAAGTCCTTAGCTATTAATTTTTAACTATAATATAATAAATTATAGGTACCTATTATTAAACATCGTGTAAAATCAAATTAAAATATTATTTTCATAAGTTATATTGGTATTGTTTTATATCATAATATATATTATATAGGACAGGTAGGTATAGGTATGTATTATAATTATATGGTATATTTAGTATTTATATAATATAGGCTAAAGCCCAAAGGTATGATTTAATTATATTTGTCCGTTGCGATACGATTAATATTTGCTATTATTTTATTTTCGGTGTTTGAGCTCCGAACTCATTTCAATAAAGTTTTTGACAGCCAATCTTCGTAATGCTGGACATTGGTATACACTCCTGGCTTGTTGGCTCGTCCGCAGCCATAACCCCAACTCGTTATACCCATAACAGTTTCACCTGAATAAAAACACGTTAAGTATACAATATATATATTATACTAATATGTATGATATTTTTATAACACGACAATCTAACGCACACAGGCATATAAACGATATACCAATGTACGCATATTGTATATAGAAACATAAAACATTTAGAAGATTTATAAAAATATAAAAATAATTCATTAAAATATACGAAAATCACGTTGGCTTGAGCTACCAATATCTAATTATATAAGGTACACGCACTGCGGAATTTTTAATTTTTATAGAGTAAGTGGTAGGCCCCTAAATAAAAAAAAAAAACTGTGTTACCACGTTGTTATTGTATACATTGGCCAAACTTGCCAAGCCCATGTATGTCTTACATACTTTTTTCCGGTTGATTTAAAATTTTAAACGTAAGTATACATATTATTATGTTTAAACTTTAAGTTCGTAATGTACTTTTATATTTTTGTGTAACTAAACTTTAAATTTATCATAAAATACGCGTAAAAAGGTTCGGTAAAATTTCAGATATAGCTGTCCAAAGAAATCGACTCACGTTTTAAGTATATAATATATAGATAAGTAGATGACGTATATCTATTACTCGGATAGCCATATAGGTACTCAACAGTTCGGCACATATTTCATTATTATATGATGCTTCGATATTAAAAAAAAATTTTAATGTTTCAAACTAATTCAAATACGGATATACATAATTACATATTGTATAAGGTTTTAATTTACATTTATTGTTTTACAACGCTTTTACCTAATTCCGTAGAGCAGACCATAGGGCCGCCGGAATCGCCTTGACAGGCGTCGGCTCCGCCGTCTAAGTTACCCGCACAAAACATGCCGCTGCTAATCGTCTGTTTTCCATACACATAAGCAGCGTTACAAATTTTCATGTCTATTATCGGCACCGTTGCCGATCTCATGGTCTTAGCGAAACCTGTAAAATTATAAATCGACCAAAATTATAAACACCGAAGGTACGTCGATTGCTGCAGTTATACCACGCATTATCATTCACAGCTGGTAAACCTATAGGTTATACACTTATACATACTCGAACCGATGGAACCGTCTGATCCCCATCCGGTGATGGTGCAATTCATATTGGATTTTAATTTGATGACTTCCGATGGCAAACAAATTGGCTGCACGTATTGATTGAACTTGATGCCCGCGCCGCTAGTTTTCAATTTTATTACGGCTATATCGTTGTTCAATTTAACGTTTACCTCGAAATTCTCGTGAATATAAATTTTGTCGATATAAATATCTTGTTCGGAGTCTTCAAGCGTCTAGATAAAATACACCAATAATTCGTTTAGTGATACGCAGCTTCAGTAAATTGTAATGAGTAATGGCCACAATATTTATGCAGTTGCAGTAATTCGGTAAGGTAGGTGGGCAGTATGCGTATATTGTGTATATTACACGTATATTGTATACATTATAAATTTAATAGACAATTTTGTAGTTTTGGATTTTTTGTCCGGCAATCAAATAACGAATCCGGACTTTTTGTACTCGGACTTTTCGTCAGTAGGTATCTATACCAATACTGCTATCTATAGTAACAACTAACAAGTAACCGCTAAACCAGTGGCGTATTTACTATTTATACTACCTGAGATTTTAACTGTCATTACCTATACATAACTAAGACAATAATATTTTTATTTTATCATAATTATTATTATTGTTACATAATATGTAATACATATTATGTATATTAAGAATCAGGTTTTTTTTATTTATAAACAAAACATATGGGGGTGGGTTTATTCCTTATATATAGTTATGCAAAAGGCTATGAATTTAATGCACTTAAAAACTATTAAATATGCATGCATATATGCACTAAAAACTGACAAAATATGCATAAAAATATGCTCTAAAAATTCTTAAAATATGCTCTAATTTTTCAAAAACATGCAAAAAAACCAAAAAAATATAACTTCTATTTTTATTTTTTTCATTATAATTTTTTATTAGTTTTAGTTTAAATATTAGTATTGTTATTTATTGATATGACTCATATGAGTATATGACTTTTTGAGTTTGACTAGTCTTGATCTTCGTCGTATACAAGATTTATAAAAAAAATATGCTTAGAATAGTTTATGTTTCTACTTACAATTATATATTTTACCTTTAAAGTAGTTATTGTATTGTACAATTAATAATTTCTTTAGATTTTCAAACTTGAAAGACCTCCTGTTTGGTGCCAACAAAGTTTTATATAAAGAAAATGAGCGTTCTACATCTGACGAAGTTATTGGGAAAACTTGAAATACGTCATGTCACTACTGGTTAAATCTTCTGGTATATCCAAACCTACGATCTTTTTTTCACCAGTTAACATTTTTGAAATAATACACATAATTTGATATCTTTTGTTTTTGTTGAGAACTGTTTAATCTCGACTTCAATAATCAATAGTACAAAAGTCAATAATACACATTTTATATGCCCTAACCCATGAAATATGCAAACTAAGATTTGGTATTTGAACTATAAATAAGTCAAAACAAATTTTGGCCGAATCCATTTTATTATACAGTGTAGCAAAAAAAAACATGCAAATACATTAAATTCACAGCCCTGGTTGTGTATATCCACCACGGTACTAACGCCCCTGCTTCATAATAATATAATATATTAATTAATAGCTATAAATTATAATAATACCTACTGCAGGTAACTCAGATAAGTACTTACCCCCATGTTGTAGTCACCGATCCTAACGTAGTAGAAGTCTTTATCCAAATCACGTACGCAATGTGCAGCCGTTAATACGTGGTACTTGGAAATGATTACCGCTCCGCAAACGTGTTCTGTTTGACCAGCCGGTGTCGTCGATCTAATACTTGCCTATAAAACAAAAACATGGTTTAGCCGATGATCGAAGATAGTAAACAGCAATAACAGTGGGATAATACAATCCAAGTCAATTATTCAGATGATCCAATAAAATATGAATTCCCTTATTTTACTGGTAGGTACTATAGGTACCTATATCTAAAGGTAAAGAGGTAGTAGTAGCATTGATTATAAATACTAGTTGTAGGTTAGACTGCATAGACTGTAGTCAGTGGCACCGATGTCCATGCTGACGTCGGGCCGTGGCCCGACCTCTTTTTTAAAAAATGTGGCCGGCCGGCCATATTTTATTTACTTCATAACTTTAAAATGAGCATGAGTATATTTAAACCGTGATTATGAATAAATGTATATTAGGGTACCTCTATATTTAATAATTAAGATATTGAGGCCGGGAAGTTTTAAAATTACCCGACCACATTTTGAAAACTTCGGCGCCACTGACTGTAGTATTCATAACCAATGGTAGTAGTTAGGTATATCTATCTACAATTAATAGGTAATAGCATCGTTTGTTATATATTATAGCATATTATACTATATTTTAATCAAGGTACCTATAATAGGTATACAATTTGAATCTATTAAAAAGTAGACTTTAACTTCTTTACAAAGATTTTTGATATTTTATCCAAATTCTTTTGAGGGCTAATACCTACTTATAATGGAATTGTATATGTTTTCTCTTATCGTGAAAATTACAAAATTAAATTTTTGGTTGTATTTTGCTATACAAAGGACCATAGTAGCTAATAGGGTATAGGCAATAGCTATGTCACCCACGCAGATTTAGCCTATAATATATTACTATTTACTATTTACTATATATTATTTGTAAAGTCATATATCTTCGGGTAACGGCGCGGATCAAACGATATTAGTTTATATCATTCAAAAAACATAATTATTATAATATATTATAATATATTATAATATATTATAGTATTTTATATAATATATTCTGTTAATTATATAATGCGCTGACCTGCCAAGGATGGTCCCCTCTCTCGGTATTAAATCCCGACGCGATTCTCTGTTGCATCATACTCATTGACTTTGGCACCGTCACCAACCGCTTTCCACACTGATGGGACATCAGTTCTTTTAGGTTCATTTTCTTCAGCAATGCACTTTTCGCCTTCGTTTCCGGTGTCGGTGTGTCGTTCGTCTTTATTATTAAGAATGGAACAAAAAATGTTTATTGTTAGTACCTATATGTACCTAGTCATAGGAGTAGAATGGGGGGAGCTAGATTTTTGTTTAGCCCCCTCACGTAATATTAGTTACATTTTAGTTAGTTGCATTAAACATTGAATATACGTTGTGTACCAGAACCATAATAGGTAATAGCCCCCTTTACATAAATTCATCAAACTACCACCTATATACCTAGGCACCTAGTTTAAATAAAAATTCAACACATAAGTAGCGTGGCCAGTCGCGTAGCCAGGGGGGTTTGGGTTT
>NC_042495.1:96932589-96935174 GCF_005508785.2 Acyrthosiphon pisum | reverse complement strand
CTGTTAAAGTTATTTGTGGAGCTTGGCTACAGTTGGCCCTATGTTCGCATATGTAAGATTTCAAAAGACTCTTTGTGACAAAACTGTGTTTAAACTATAATTGACGTCTAGATTGTAGATGGTACGAAGAAATGAACATCAGTAGATATAGGTACCCAGACAGCATTTTGTAATGATAATATTATAATAATATTATTAAACAAAAAATTGCTGTCTGGGTACGTGTTCGTTTATCAAGGTGTTCACATATCACGTTATTCGTTATTACTTATTTATTAACCTAGTACCAGTAGTACCTATTGTATGCCAGTATTTTTAAAAATAAAGTTGTTATTTATTTATCAGGTTTATATACCTACTCATTTTTTAGTTTTTTATTACGAAAATTGCAATAAGTTTTATGATTTTTCAAAAATAATATAAACATGTTGCTACATAGTACATAATATATTTAAGAATATTTTGAGAATTTCGACTGCATATTTCGATAATTTTTAGTGCAAAAAGTCAAGTCCTGAACCCTAAATTTATTTATATACGAAAACTGTAAAAACTTGGTTTTAATCTATACTTGAAACACCCCCCATTTGATAATTCTGGCTACGCCACTGAGCGTGGCAATATAATGGATAATTATTTAGGTATATAATATATAATATATATAAAGCAGGGACGCAAAAGTGGCAAAACATTTCATTCATAATACAAAATGTATATTAGGAATAACATCGTTTTTAATGGTAAAATAAAATAGTAAATGTAAAATGATTTATATAAAATATATTTTTTTTTTAAACAACAATTTAGAAATAACAAAAAAGTAGGTCAGCGCATTTCGGTGGTGGATGTTTGTCCATCGTCCCTTGGGGCATCGGACAGGATAGTGTAATTTTACTGTATTAGATTTGAATGCAATGATTGCATTCGATAAAAAACGATTTTAGCGGACGAGGGAATCTTTTTTATTTAATTTTATTCGTTTCTATGGTGATAAACAAAGCGTTTTAAAATAGCTCAAAAATGGCTAAAATTTTCCGAATTTTAAACCGTAAGGAACAAAATCCAAAATACAACAAAAAAGATCTCTACTCATTTTTCATTTGAAGCAATATTTCTGGTAGAAAACGTCGTCCGTAATTATATAATATTATAAAATCGTGAAATCGTACGTTTTGGTCTTTTAACCGCTTTTATTTCGAGTAGCGTTTCGAAAATCGAAAAATGATCTCTTTAAAGTACCAGCTTAAGGACATTACCTTTTTAGAAAAAATGCTATACTTGATACTTTTGAGCAAGTTTAGACGGAGAAAAAGTGTTTACAGAATAAAAAAGAAAAAGAAATAAACATCATTGTAAAACCAATACATTCCTCGCTCCGCTCAGAATCTAAAATATAATACAAGATAAATCATAATTAATATTATATGCCATATAAAATACCATACAATTGCCAACCGATCTTGAAGCTTCAACTCATGGTGATTGGTGGGAGTTCGCTATCTAGTACTACATATAAATCTGTGACTGTATACCTAATTAGAGTACTATATTATTCATATTTCATATAACATAATTACATCAGGTAAGTAGATGAAGTATATAACCGCAATTCCTAGAACATAATGTAACGATAAAAATGTAACTTAGAGTCATAGACCTTAGGCCTATGTTTAGAGGTAATCATTAATTTTTATTTGTTGCACATTAATACATTGATAGTACGTCGTACGAATGAATGCCCACTACGAGGTAAAAACGCAGTGAACACTGAACGCACGCCGTTGCATAGTGCCATGGTCAATTGTTTTTCGCAACTTTGTGTACAAAGTACAAACTACCACACTATTCGCACTATTGTTCTTATTAATTAATATTAATTAATTTTGTTACCTATACGCAGTGGTGTATTGGTACGGGTACGCGGGTATACGCCGTATACCCATCAGAAGATTTTCGATTTTCGGCGTATACCCAAGGTAAAATCTTATTTTACGGGTATACGCTTCCAAAATAACCAGAAAACCAAATAAGATTTAAAATTTATTTAATAATTCATATAGGAAAAAAACGTTATTCGTTATTATATGTATTAATGAATTACTTATCAATTGAGGTAGGTATTGAATATAAGTTATATAACAATATGCGTCGTGTTTAATGTATTTTAAGACTTTAAGTTCAATTTAGTAAACCCAATATTGAATACAAAAAATCTATGTGGAAAATTCTATAGATTGTACCTATAATAATAATGTTATTATTATTTTAATTTTTTTGACATTCGAGTTGATTTTGTTTTATTTTCTATTGTTACATTATAAAAAAATTAATAAAATAATGTTAAAAACTATGTACTAATTGAACTGCAATAACGATATATAATATATACGATGATATAATTTGATCGTTTAGGTTACGTACATATTTTATTGGTGTGTATACCCATAAATATATTTACCAATACACCACTGCCTATACGCAAAATGTAATAATAAAAAAAAAAAGGTGGGTAAGTGTATGTCACTCTGCTGTACAGTAGGTTACAAGTGGGTCACTGTATAATGGATAGTATTAAATTTGAATTC
>NC_042495.1:96930422-96931281 GCF_005508785.2 Acyrthosiphon pisum | reverse complement strand
AAAAGGGTGATGACAGACACAAAAATAAAAAAAAAAAATAAAAAACACACATCATTGGTAAAATCAATACATTCATCATTCCACTCAGAATCTAAAATATGAATTTCAAACGCTCATAAAAATTTAATTTTGAGTTTCTTATAGACATTTTTTTTTTTGATAAAAGGTAGATTATCCTATAAGGAATCTTGTATTATATTTTAAAATCTTAGTTCTAAAAATAAAAATTTTTACGAATTATTAACTCAAAATAATTTGCTTATTTTCGTGATTTTTACATATTTTGTCAATTTTTGAACTTTAAATGCTAATAAAAAAAGACTGTGAATAAGGATTTTTTAATATTTTTCAAATGTCACTGTAACAATATAGTAGGAGCCTTGTATTAAACGTTCAAGTATTTTTACTCAACAAATAAAGTTTTATTGCCATTCACCGAAAAAAAAACTAATTAAATTGGAGACTGAAATTGTCCGTAAACAGCTCAAAACAAATCAAAATATTTTGAAAATTTTATCATGTCGTATAGAAAATAGAAATATAACCAACCAGTGAAAATTTCATGTATCTACAGTCATTCGTTTTAAAGTTACACCAAAAACCAAAATCAATTTTCTCGAAAACTATTTTTTCCTTAATTTTTCTTTTGTTTTTCACGGCGCATTTAAAAACTATTGGAAAAATTTTACTTTTGACCCCCAAAAGTACCAACTAGATTCATTTTCCTATCAGAAAAGGTACTATTGAAGAAAATCCAAGCACTTTTGCTGTCCTAAAAGGTGATGACAGACACAAAAAAAAATAAAAAATTTAAAAAAAACACACATCATTGTAAAATCAATACATTCATCGTTCACTC
>NC_042495.1:96929015-96930244 GCF_005508785.2 Acyrthosiphon pisum | reverse complement strand
GCCAATAAGGTTATTGTATAAAAAAATTGCTATTATGTACTTGGTTAAGAAATTTAACTTAGATAAAAATCATAATAAGTTAAGCAATAAGAGAGAATTGAGGAAATTTGACTTGACTGTTAATTATACAAATAAATCTTTTGGTCAATGTTTTGTAGATTATCTTGGACCAACGTTTTTCAATTCTATGCCTTTTGAATTTAAAAAAAAAATACTTGGGGATGAAAGGATTAATATTAAGGGCTTGGTATATAAATATTTATTTCTTGAGTTAAATAATGATTTGATGTAATTTTATTTTATATTTTAGCTTTATAAATTAATATATGAGGTTTTATTTGTTGATCTTAGATTAATATGTTTATTTTATATTTCTTTCTTTTTCATGTATATTTTCTTGATAAAATGTCTAAACTATTTTTTGTATATTTAGCTTTATGCGTACTTAGAACTTATACTCTATCCTTGTAAATCTATAATTATAATAATGGTATCTTATATTATATAACAACTCTCTTTCTCCAACACAAGCTTCGCTTAAAGGAGAAAGATAATCGAAAATGTTACTCAATAATAATTAATGTATTTATGTCTTTTTCGATTAATAAAAAAAAAAAAAAAAAATATAAAATATTTATTTTGGCGCAAATGATATGTCATTTTTGCACTTTTGGCGCTTATGTCATGTGTTGGGTATAACAGGTATAAAATATTAGATTGGCGTTTATGTCCTACAAATTTTGGTGCAAATGATATATATATGTATATATATGTTACGGTGAATGATGTTAACGTGGTAAATGTCGTCATTCCCCGGTAAATGACGTAATTTACCTAAAAATGTGTAAATGTTGTAAATGTAGACATTCCCCGGTTATTGACGTTAATCCCCAGTTTAATTGGAGAATGATGTTCATTACATTTATGGGAAGAATCGTATCAAATTTTCTAAAATACCTAGTTGTTGACTTTTAATAAATAGTTTTGACATAAAAAATAATGTTGATTTGAAAAAAATGTCAGTTAAAAAATTGTGGTTTGAACTTGAGTGAAACTTTTTTATGCACTCTGCTCTGATAATTTTTTCTTATTTAAGTTGATCAATACTATACCCTGAGGCCGGAGCCGATACGGTATCATCACATTTGTGTCGATGCGAACGATCAGTAATAAGTGTATAGGTTTTACGTAGCGACAAAGCGTTAAAATATCACTACGGAAGTAGATAA
>NC_042495.1:96903228-96928791 GCF_005508785.2 Acyrthosiphon pisum | reverse complement strand
AAACGGTACCTAACAAATAACAGACTTTTGCATAAATATGATGCTGTGACAATTGGTGGAAAAGTAAAATTAATTAAACCTATAGTTAAAAATGACTGACGTTTTATATTATGTCACAGTAAACGAGTTGTTTGTAGTAATTCATTCGGCACATTTAACAGTAGCCAGTACCCAGTAGGGCATGGTGGTAGAAATAGGATGATAGCTGTGTTAAAAACAAAATATTGTAATGTGACAACGGAGGCATCAATCATTATTAAACAGTATCTATCTAGAAATTCGCTAGACTAAACCGGTAAATGTAACATGTAAATGATATGGTGCAAACACCCCGGTGTATTACTTTTCACACCGGTTTAGCCTAGCGAATTTCTAGTAGGTATATTAAAACAATCAGGGTATTATTTGAGATTTATCATCATTTACCACAAGTTTTGGTGCATGACGTCAATTACCAGTGAAAGATGTACATTTGAGTTTAAAATATGTGTTTTTTACAACATTTACCCACATAATTGAATCATTTTGGCTAATGACGTCATTAACCGGGGAATGACGACATTTACCAATTTTCGTCTTTCACCATAACATATATATAGGTCGCTTATGCACTTATGCGACCCCCTTTGGCGCTTATGTCATATAGCCCTTTTTATCGACATTAAAAGTAAATGGTAATATTGATAGTAGGTACACACTGACCAGTCAAAGTCTCTGATTCTGAAGATTCATAAACTCGTAACTCAGTACTCACAATAGTGTTATAGTAACACTGTCACACCGTGTGACTCACACGTTACACCCATGCAAATGGGTCATTGGGGCTGGTATATCCGGGTTTTTTTTGGTGTTCAGGGGGGGAGGGGTCTTGTATTACCTATCCAAATTAAATTGCCCCACACCCCGATTACTATTAACATGGTGACGGAATGATGGATGTACCATGTATCGTTATTAAGGCGAAACCTTTTTTTTTTATAAAACTATATCTATCGGGCAGTTGGAGGTTTAGGTCACTTTGTACGGTCGGTAAATGGTACATTTCAGAACGTGGACATTTTGTACTATTATAATATAATACATAAAGAATATTACGTATATTGACATATTGTATGTTACTGGTTCGAATTTAAAAACATTTCGAGGATGGCTATAGGCTATATATAACATCTACATCACGCTACCACCAATAGGAGCCCGGGGAGGTGCTCAAACAGGGATTCTGAGATTTACGATGGAAACATTTATTTATAAATGGTTGCTATTGGTTGTAGGAGAAATAATTAGTAGGAATAGTATATTTAATTTATTACTGGTTGCCATTGGTAAATCGGGTAGATCAGGTACAACTGTACAAGCATGTATCCATCAATTTTTAAGAGTTGTCATTTTTACTGGCAACGGAGTGCCTGGGATCAGTTAGTTGATACCTACATATTTATGATTCGTACATTTTCTTTTGTCCGCTCAGAATCGTTTTTTATCGAATGCAATCATTGCATTCAAATCGAATTCTGTAATAATACACTAGGTATTTTGTTTGAGGACCGAAGGGATGATAGACAAACTTCCAGCCCGCTTTTTTAATAACGTATCTCAGTATAAACTATAAATAATAAATACTGAAATACTAGTTAATATTAAAATATTAACCATCGTCTATTACCCACCCACGACTCTTTGAAAACTCAGAGGTGACCTCCTTCGCCACGCCGCTGTTTACAGCGTCGCTTTTGTAAAGCTGAATTTTAAATTTAGTTACTTTTTTAGTATCCAAATGACAAATAACAGACACGTCTTCGCTGTGTTTACAATTGTTGGATCCCCATTTCTCATGTAAACAATCTTCCAAAGTTGTTTCGTTGCCTGTGCACCGCAATTGATCTAACCAGATCAGTCCATTTCCGGGGCCAAAAGCTGCTTCTTTTTTAAACTAAATATATTTTACACAGAAATAAATTACAATAATATATCCTACACATCCTTAAACAGTATACATTAATTTAAATACAACGCTCACTTCAGCTGTCCCCTTAAAACCTAGACCGTTACAAATGACCAGCGCCTCGTTCGTACCAAAATCATCATCACACACCGTTCCCCATACACCAAACTGACGTACTTCAACTCTGCCTTCCATACCTGCTCGGCGTTCGTTGCCACCAACTAAACGGATCTCTAAAGGCAACTGCACCATAGAAAATCAACAATAAAGCAGGTTAGATAAGGAGAAAAACACAACAATTTGAGTGGAAGTAGACCAGACGAAAATAAATCAAAGGAATTGAAAGATTAAAACCAGCACATTAATTGCTATTACAAATAAGTAAGTCCATTTTTTTAAAAAAGTTAAGATTCCACATTAAAATGCTGGCATTAATAATTATTTATTTCTTATCAATTCAAATGCCAGCGTTTTAACTTGGTCGGTCTATTCATTTACAAAAAATAAATAAAACACATTAAAATAAATTATTTATAGTTAAAAAAGTTTCTCCACTAGGGAGTGTTCTTCAATTTTATTATTGAAGCTATTAATCTATGTATCACATTTAATTATTATCTAATTTGTATGTGTAACAGATTTTGAAAACAAAAATATTTAATAAAAAATTATAAATACAAATAAATGACTTTAAACAAATACATAAAACTCTGGCATATGAATTAACATAATATATAAAAATAATTAATAATAGCTACAAAATATATTAATGCACAAAATTATCCTTTTTTCTTAGGAGCTATTTTCTGAATATATTTTTTTGGAGCCTTAGTTGTTGTACTAGTTGTTGGAATTATTGTTGTAGTAGCGACACTCACATTACAACGTTCTGGTATTTCGTCTGATCCATCAGTACAATCTGCAAACGAATCACACAGGAAACGTGCTGGAACACATTCTCCAGATTTACACTCAAATTCGTCATTTGAACAAGCTTTCCCACCAGCAACTCTACACACCACACCAGCCGACTAAAATACAGTAAGTAATAAAAAAATAATTAATATAAAATATTGTTATAATATATTGCACCATAAAAATCAATTTGTCATTTTAAAAATTACCTCTTGAGCATTGCAATCATGAACTCCCCACTCTTTGAATTGGCAAGAGTATAATGAATTTTCAGTTCCATTGCAATTTAGATCATCCAACACAAATCTTGTTTTATTTGGCACTCCATAATAGGAATTTGGTTTTACAGCAACAGAACTTAGGAATCCAAGTTCTCGACAGATGACATTAGCTTCTCGCAAATCAAATTTATCATCACATATAACTCCCCATTCACCAAGGACTAAAACCATAAAATAAAATATTTAGGATAAAACTTATTTTACAACTTTTTATACTTATACTACCTTTGACTTCCACACGTCCTTCATTAGTGGTATTGCCCCCCATCAGTCTAATCTCATATCCCATCATATCTTTAGTACATTTAGTTTCATCGCTACGATCTCCGCAATCATTATGTCCATCACATTCCTAACAAAATGTTTAAATAGTTATTATATTATGTCTACTGATACCTTAAAAGTTATAAATACAAATTTAAAATGTACCTTTGATTTATCAACACAATTTCCATTTTCGCAAATGAACTTTCCTATACAAAGAGCTTTATCAGTTTCGTAGTAATCCCAATCTTTATCAGATTCTAAAACTGTTGTGTTGTCAGTTTTTGTTTTTTCATTCAATATACAAGTTTGATCATTTTTACTGAAAATTATATAATTTTAACGAATAACAAATTTTCAATTAGTATACAATTAGATAAATTTAACTAACTTATGAGAAAATGATTGACAAACAAAACCATCTGCTTGCATGCAACGGTTAGCACATGTGTTAACAGTAGTGTGAAGCCATTTTTCAGCTTCATGGTTTGTTAATAGAGCTTCAGAAGTTTTAATAAAATTGTCCATAATATTAGAACAATTCTTTTCATCCATACCGTTACTACAATCCTAATAAATATAAATTAAATTAAATAATTACTAAAAAAATACCTTCAATTAAATTAAATATATGGACATAAATAATATATGAAGATATCAGCCAATTTGATTAAAAGATATAATAACTATACTGTTTCCAGTAAAAGAACACGCTGCGGCCCAACTAAAATAAGTTTTACAGTGCACCCCTACATAACACCCTGCCATAGTAGAACCGGCCTAGATGGTAGGGTATCAAATTAGGATGTGCAGATTCAGTGTGTTCTCTTGTTGGACAGTGTATATATTTAAGATTATATTTATTATTTCAATTTTAGAGATGTTTAAAAAATTATATTTTAAATAAAATAGTCTAAGAAAATCAATACATTTTTAATCACCTTAAATGATTGTATTTTTATAAATAATTATTTGTATCTTTAAAGAACTATTATTTAAATATAATCAATAAAAAATTATAACATTGTTAATTCAACTTACGGCTTGATTATCACAAACCCAAGCTTGAGTTATACATTCATTAGGTTGACATTCAAAAAATCCTGCATCACATTTTGGTTCTTCAATCATTCGACTGACTAAAATTCAAAACATATATTATAAGTATTTTAACTTTTAAGTAATGTGAAAATAATTTCTATACGACCTTTTGGTGATTTAGCAGCAGCGTTACAGACAGGTATATCACAAAATTCACTTCGTACAATTCCATTTGAAGTTTGTACATAACACCACGGCTGTAAATCAGTACCATCAGGGTTCCTACATTTGTTGTGCTTGTTTAATAATGATCTTCGTGTTTTTTCTGATACTCTATATTTCATGGCTACTAAAACTTGTTGATCTTCCCACAATAAGCAGGCATTACCATAAGAAGTCGTATTTGCTGAACCAATGTAATCTGAACCGGCCCCATTCACACAACCTAGCAATTTTGTTTTTTAAATTAATATTAGGTATATGTATTTATAAGAATATTATTAACTCAAATTTTTTAGTGAATAAACCTTACCAATGTCATCAACATCTCGTTCACAAACATAAGGTAGTCTATCAGTCTTTGTTCCACAATCAATTGCTTCCCAGTGATAGTACTCAGAGTCACATAATTTTGTGCTGTTTGGATTTGAAGGACAAGGGAATGATTTTTGTAAAACAATACATAGAGCACGGTTTGTTTGGATATTGGGTGAAACAGCTTTTTTGAATTCCCAACCTATAAGCGAAATATATAATTAGCGTTGTATTATTATACTACATATTACTTTATTAATTTTCATCACCTGGCCACCAATTTTGGTACACAAATGGATTTTCAGTGCCTTCCCAAATCCATATGGGGCTTCCTAATAATGATACACCAACTCCCGATGTTAGGATAGGGCCTTCTGTTTTCTGTCTATATAACCATTCAGATATGAAATCATTTTCTTTCTAAAACAAATAAAATATTCTAGTATAATTATAGAATAGTTAAAATGGTTGTGCATTTACTGGTATGCACAGAGAATACTGACAGTAAATACTTTTTGGTTGTACTTTGTAAAATAAAAAAAAAATTAAAGTTTAGTAAAATATCAAATATGTGATTTTTTTCAAATTAATGTTTTTACTTTTTATCATATATATTTTGGAATATTTTACTTGTGAGCTAATATCTAAAAGTTTTCCTCCTCGTTTAAGACAGTGTTCCAATGCTTCAGCTTTGCTGTAGCCAATGTCTTGAACTTTATTTTGTTTTTCTGATACAGGAACAAATAATTTATAACATTTTCCATCATACGACACTTCCTCTGGTTGACATTCAGAGCCTGAATTTGATCGACATTTTACCCAGACGGCATCTCTTTCGACATTACAAGTTTTATCTATATTTTAATGAAAAAATAAAACAATAAATAAATGTACTATAAAATTGTATATTTTATCTGTTTACATGTTTGAAATATTGTATAATTAAAAGAACACTATTATAAATATATTATGTTCTATTCAAACCATAATTAACAGGTTAAGGACTGAATTGTTTTTAAGTTAAATGTATGAAAAAAAAGACTTTTTCTTTTAACTACAACATAATATATACTACTGAATCTAATAAGTTATAAATGATAGCACTGTATACATTTATGGAAAGATTGATCAATTTTGATCAATGTTATCCATAGGTTATTGGTGATGCTAACAGTAATACAAATATTAAATTATAATATTATAGCAGAAATATCCAATTAATAGTTTGGAAATTCAGGAAGTTTTAGGGGGCCATCCTAATGTGATAAACATCTGATGAATCCTCAATGTGATGAAATCCTCATTTAATTTACCAAAAAAATGAAATCTACAGCTCATGAATTAGTTTATAGGTCTTTGGTTATAACTAGAGCGTGAATTTGTATGTTTTAAAAATCAACCAAATATGCATAAATATATTATGCACTAAAATGTTCAAATATGCAAGAAAAAGAAATATCCATTCAACAATTAACAAAATACGTTTATTTTCTGAATATTTAATTGAAATAATCCGAAATATATTTTTGGAAAACGTTTTAAACTCACGAGTATACAAATCAATTTGAATACTAATCAAAACTATTAAAATATAATTTTTTTTTTTATATACCAATAGTAATTATTTTAAAAATGTCTAAAAACAAAAACAAATGAGTAAATGTCAAAATATGTAAAATATGCATCATAAAAGTTCATAGTTTAAATCATTATGTCATGAAACAAATTTTGTATTAATTTAGCATATCATACGATCAACCAAAATAAATATGCAAATGCATACAAATCCACACTCTAGTGATAACTAATCAATATTTTAGACTTTAATTATAGTTTCATACATAGGTTCAGATTATATTTGGTAGGGTAGTAAGAATAATTGAGTAGAATTCAATATTTATAAACATTGTAAAATATATTATACTTTTTGAAATCAAATCTATTTCTGCAGTCTTTACAACATGTATTACAACACATATTTAAATGATTTAGTCCTTAATGTTCATGTATGTATAATTTTATTATCTAATATAGATTGTCATAAATATTAAATAAATAGTATTTGGTTTTTGTAAAGTACTTACCATTTTGGAGTTTGCAATTATGAAATACACTTTCTTGGCCATTACATGATACTTTGGTAATTCCTATATTTCTTAACAATCTAGTAGGATTATCAGTCGTTACAGTTAAACCTTGCCATGTTTGTTCTGCTCCTCTAATTAAAATTAACAATAAATTAGAATTAAGTACTAATTATTTCCAACAAAAAAAATTGTGTAATTTTAATTATTTAAAACTCAAAATGTAAATAAAATATTTTACAGTAAATTAAGTTTACAAGCATTCTAAAAATGTACTGCTTAATTATTGTTTAAAAATTCATATTGACTAGTACCTTTTAAATCCAAGTTGTTTACAAACAATATCTGCTTTCTCGATTGTCCACGAGTTGAGTTCATCACAAACTACACCCCATTGAAAAGGCTTTCCTTGAACTTGTAAAAATCCTTCAGAGCTTTTTGGACCTCCTCGTAACCGAATTGACTGAGTACTATTTGGTTTCAAATCAATTCTTACTGCTATATTTTTGTTGACTTTGTTGTTTGAAATCTTAGGGGGTGTATACATAATAGAAGAGTTTTGCAAAAAATTATCTGGTAAATCAATAGATGTTGGGTTTCTTAAGATTTTTGACTGTTTATTTTCGTTTGGTAAAGTTTCTAACACAGCTTGATTATGATTTTCTAGTAGTTCAGTTTCAGTTACCAGATCACTATTACTAGTTTCGTGATCAAATTCTTGTCTCACATCAATGAGTGGAGTATAAACTTCTTGTATTGGAGTTGGTGTAGTATATATATAATTATCTATTGTGGTTGGTGTATTTTTTACAAGTTTATTGCATTCTACATTATACGGGTAATCACATACAGATATAGTAGGGTTAAACAATGTTCCAGGACCACAGTCCATTTCAAATGATCTACCATTTGCACAACTTAGAAACTTGGCGCATTCTGTAGGATGTGGTTTAATACCATTGAAGCCAATTGGACACTTAGAATTAGTAGTTGATGGTGAGTATACAGGAGATTCTTGTGAAGGAGATTGAATATTATCTGTGTAACTAGGATATTGAATTTTACCTACATTTTCTTTTTGTTTAGGGTATTGTAAATCATTATAATTATTTGATAATTTTTTGCCAGCAGAATCGCTATTAAAGCTCAAATCTGTGTTTGGTTGTTTTGATTGTTGTATATTATCAATAGGTTTGGAAATATTAGGAACAACTATTTGAAATTGCTTATTCATTTTTGAGTCTCCATTAGTTCGTCTATCTTGTGGTATTGGATTTGAATATTGTGATTGTTCATGTTCATTAACCACGGAGTGAGCTGAATAATCAGGTGAAGATTTTGAGTTATAACCTTGACCATTTGGTATAGAAGATTGTTGCCCATAATCTATGTGAGTTTGACTTGCACCTCTTGACGAATCATAATTATTTGGAAAATTATTTGGTTTATTTTGCTCTGTTTGTTGTTTATTACCTAAATCGAAGGTCGATGCTGGTTTGTTGAATTGATTATTGGGTGTTTGAAATTCTTCATAATATTCAGGTTGTTCATTTGTATTATAATTAGAGCTAGAACTAGAACCTCGTCTCCCCTTAAGCTGTTCTCGAATCCAAGAATTTGGATTAACATTAGAAGGATTTGATGAAACTGGTTTTTGATATCCATTATAACCGAATTGAGGATTAGGATATGGGAATGGAAATCTTATTTTATTTTTTGGTTGATTTATTTGTTCTTGTTCAGATAAATAAGTATTCTGGGTTTCTTGAACATTACCATAATTATTGGGTATCCCATAGTTATTTGGATTAGGTAAAAATTGATTACCTTCAACAATTGACTGACCGTTTGAAAATGGTATAGTTCCTTGTATTGGATTCACATATTCATTGGGATTGGTCCTTGGTGGATTTTTATTAAAATTTTGTTGAATAGGAAACTGCTGTTGAGTAGAGCCAGGATAGTTTGTATTACTATTAATTGGCTCAGGGTTTGATGGTGGATTTTGATTGAAATTTTGTCTGATAGGGAATTGTTGCTGAACAGGTCCTTGATAATTTGGGTTTCTATTAATTGGTGGATTTTGAAACATATTTTGACTGTTAGGGGGTTGCTGTTGATTTTGTCCTGGATAATTAGCTGCTTCTGATTTTGGAGGGAGTCTTGATATAAATTCTTGTCCCCCAGGCGTATTTTGTGGAGCAAAATTATGATTTTGTTTATCTGGATAAAACTGCTGTGACTGTACTTCAGCATTTTGTTGATTATATCCATTGGCCACTAAACTAGATCCATAAAGTGGCTTAGACTCACCAGTTTGTAAACCATAATCTGTGGTCACGGCTGAACCAAAATGTTGCGAAGTATCTGTATTGAAATTTTGACCTTCAACAATAAATTGTGTTCCAACTAATGGATTATTTGATTGAGGCTGATATTGATTGGTTGATTGAGGCTGATATTGATTCGTTGGTTGAGGCTGGTATTGATTAGTTGAATGAGGTTGATATTGATTAGTGGATTGAGGTTGGTACTCATTAGTATTGCTAATAAATACACGATCTTGATTAGAAGTCTCAGCGTTTAAATCAAAATTCTGACTAGGATTTCTATTTATGAATGATGAATCAATTTTTGATGGATTTCCATCTAGACATTGTACTTTAGCGGGAAAATCACATTCTAAACTATTGGGATTGAATAAAGTTCCTGGTCCACATGACTGGACATACCCACGACCTTTAAAGCAATTTAAAAATGTTTGACAATTTGATAGAATAGGGAATAAGCCAGTTGTTGTTTTTGTTGGACAATTCTTTCCATCCGATATAAACGCATTATTCTACAATAAAAATGCAATAAGTAATAAAAAAGTCTACTTTGATATATTAAATTATATTTATAAGTAAATACCTCATTGTTTATATCCTGGGGACTCTTTGTCTGTTGTTTATAAATTGAAGAAGCAATAGGTTTGTTTTCAGGTGCATTGTTTTCTCTGAGACGGCCATTTTTTATTCCAGTATTAGTATTTCCATTAAATGCATTCCAATTCAAATGCTCCTCAGTAAGTGATGGTCTAGTAACTGCATCCGTGTAGCGAACAACCTGATATTCCGTTTTACAAAAATTGATTAGTAAATATTGACCACTTTTTTTAAGCCCAAAATACTTACACACAATGCTTCATTATTAAAAAAAAGTAGAATTACAAAAATGGTGCAACCTTTCATGTTGATGCGCACATTTAAACTGAAAGTGCTATCATTTTACTTGGATTTTTGATACTTATCTAAGGTCCAATAGATCAAAGGTTGAAAAAACATTTATAAAACAACAAGGCTATTCTATAGGCTTATCTGTATACAACACAAGTAAAATATCACCTTGCTAATGTATCCGGTTAGATAACCCTTTCTTGATCCACAAACAATGGAAAATATTTATTTACATTAAAACAATAATACTTACTAATAAATTATAATTTTATTTCCAGAAAATAATTACAATAACAGCAATCAAGAAATTTTTAACTTAGATTTAGTCTTATGCAATATATATTTGTACGGATGTTCATTATTGTAAGGTGTTTTTGGTATTCCAAAACATTTACGAACTTGTGGAGACAATAAGAATAAGTTTTGAGATAGACCGTAAATACTTGATGCAGTCCAATATAAGCTCACACCCTAAAAAAATAATCATAATTTTAGATTGATTACCTACTTTTTAAAACAAATTATACACACTGATGGCAGGAAACATGAAAGTGGCATCATGATAATAGTAAGACCTCGAAAGATGTTTGTTATGATTTTTTGATTACGTGTTGGTTCTTTGTTTCGTGATTGTGTTTGAATCTATAAATATTAAACGAGATTTATATAGTTATACAAATACATTTTTTATAAATATTAACAAACAGTAGTAACTAACAACTAATTTATTTATTTAAATTAAATCACCTCAATAATTAAAAGATTTGATAGACACATGATTAGGGGTTAACTCAAAGTTGGGTCAATGGCAGTTAAGTTTGTAAACCACAAAATTCCACCTTCAGTTAGTTCGTAAAACCTAATAACAGCTTTTGAAAGTGTACATCTTATATAAAAAACAAGAACCATTACATAGTATTATATTAATAAATATTACCATCATCACTTGGAGGTAACATTAATGTGAGATTACGAGTTGCTATCGACATACAAATCCACAGTGGTAATTGCACCCAAACAACGATTGTTGACTTTGCAGGATGACAATTTTCTTTAATTATCAATTCATCCCAATACTTTTTTACCTACATTAAATAATAGTAAAAATTTAGACAAATACATTATTTATAAAATTAGAAATTGTATTATAATAAGAATTAACAGCTGTTCTAAAAAAAAAAAAAAAAATAATAATAAGATAATTATACTCTGTCCACCGTGAGAACACGCCAAATCTGCGCATCCTTCCCCACAATCCTGCTATCGAAACTAGTACTCCTATGACAGAGTATTGAGTGGTTGGACCAGTTTTGGTTCGGTGCGCAGCGTGTTCTCTCGCCGGACAGAATATAATATGGGTGCATATAATATTCCAGAAAATAAACCGCCAGAATATAAATTTACAGAGTGTTTAAATACAGAAAATAAAAATACAGAATTTAAAAGTCCCAGAAAATATTGAAGTAGAAAATAAAATGAACAAAAATAAATGGTACAGAATGTAAAATTATAAGAATTTATATTTAGTAGAACGTAAAAATCCAGAAAATAATATTGCAGAAATTCCGCTGGGTGTATAATTCCAGAATGGAATATAATAGAACACAATTTGTCCGAAAAATGATAAGGTATCTTATACCACAAGACTATACCAGCATCACAGATTATATGAAAACCAAGTCCGTGTCTGTGCCAGCATCATGAATTAAGATATATTTTAATTCATGGCCAGCATATAACAGCATATTACAGTGACACCAATTTGAAAAACATCGTAAGTGTTATTTTTACTACAATAAAAATTTTTACTACAACACGGATCTGATCTTTTCATATAATAGCTAAAAAGTCGATAGTCGATGATTTTTTTTAGATTTGTTTGTCGAGTACATATTGCCTGTAAGATCATCGTACGGTTTGCGGTTTTCAAATAGATCAGTGGTCAGTGGTTACCAAAGTCAAGCCCAGATTAAGAGTGGCAAGGTCCCATTAATTTTGGGGCCCATATTTATCCCCGAAATATTAATTACCTTAATGCGTATCTTAATGCGTTCAAAATCATTAAAAAAACTAAAATAATATATTTAGGTTGTAATTAATAATTATAAAACAAAGATGTTCTTAATTTTATAATACGAAAAATAACTAAATTATAATAAATATAAAATTGATATCAGATATTCTAATAAGTAATATAATTGACAACACTATGATTAAGTTTATAAAATGGGAGTTGTGAACTACATTGTACGCATAAATAACTATCTTCATTATTCATGATTGTACAAAATTATACAATTATATACAGTCGTAAAAATGTAGTGATTTTTTTTTTTTTAAAGTTAAAGTTGAAAGGGTGCTCTCTAAGTGTCTGGTTTCCTGGGACCCAATTGATCCTTAATCCGGGATTGACCAAAATATATTTTGATGTTTGTGGGCACTATGGCAGCATTGATATAGGTACCTATAGTACCTACTCAAAAGCAAATAGATACATCCACCATCCACGCGTATATTATGATCAACTGTGTAAATTTATCAGATTATATCGAAGTGATGGTGTCCTTTTATAGAATACTCGTTCACCCTTAAACACCATTACACCAATGACCAATAAATATTATCTACTAAATAAAAGATTTTAATGGGCACGTTGCGCTGCGTAAATGGAGAATTAAATTTATTATATGACGCCCAGGCTCCATCACGTACATAAATAATTGCAATTTGCAAGTAAATCAAAGTAATCATTATTTAGTAAAAATATACTCTACAAAAAAACATCAGAAAAAAATTATTCAAATTGAAAAAAAAAAAACAATAAAATGCTTTCATCAACAGGCGGATAAATTTACCGCGGCGCCTTAGGTAGGCAAATTAGACTCATGGTTATCATAACTTAATGTTCACAGATCACAATAGAATCTTTAGTGCATATTATTATTGTCACGTTGTAGTGGATGTGTTATATTTGTATTCAATGATTAATCATTGTAAACGAATAACGATTCTGAGCGGAGACGTTGTGTAATACTTGTATAAATAATCAAATTTAATATTTAAAAAAAAATTTATAAAAATCTAAAATATCTCATGGCTATAAATAGCGTGAAATTCCTGTGAACTCTTTCTTTTTAATAGAAGTAGAAACATTTGTTGGGAACCTTCTATTAGACTTTTTTATGTAAGCTATGAAAAGAAAAACTTTTATGAATTTTTATCTATAAAATTGTTTACAAAATTTGAAAAATTATCATGGCTATAAATATCTTAAAAAGAGTCAAAATAGTTTTAAAAATCTGTATTATAAATATTTGGTGAATATTTAATGAGTCTACGGTTATTCGTTTTGGAAATACACCAAAATATCAAAAATCGATCAATAATTTACCACCGAATATCAAATATAGTAAAAATTATAAATTCAAAAGCTCATAAAAAAATAATTTTCCGTTTAAGTAGACTTTTTTTTTGTTATAGGTAGAAAATCTTAAATCAAATCTTCTATTAAAATGTTTTATTTTTTTGACGCTTTCTAAAATTACTTGGAATAATTTTGACCTCCCAAAAGTACCAACTAGATTCACTTTTTTAATCTCAAATATTATGTTGTAGCCTATATAAGTTTAATAAATCAATATTTAGGATTGACTTAAGTTTCGGAGTTATATTTGTTAAGATATATAAGAGTTTTCCCTTAGGTGACTACCATTCACACTCTTTACCCTAATTTTAATTATTTGTTATAAATTTTATCCTTTTTAATTAAAATGCTAAAACTACCTACTATTTAAATTTATTAAATACCTAATAAATTGTATTAATTGTAATATTACTATGGTCTTATAGGTCTATGATTGATAAGTAAAACATAATAATAATTTATAATCCTTTATCTATTATACTCTGCAGGTTGATATTATGAGACAATATAGGTACATTTGGTGAGATCAAACACACAACTATGCATACAAGGTAATTTTTTATCACACAATTTTAATTTATTGGTAGAGTATTAATTTTTTGGATTTTTTGGAATTTTTGAAGTTGTTACAGTTCAGGCACTTGCCTTGCACTTGGAAGCTGGAGGGTCATACCCTCTTACAAGTTATAGTCTATCATAGTGACGATTGGTTGTCCGGACCAAGTTTAATGCGCTTTTTATATGGATATTTATTCTCCGGTGAAATAATTTATTCAAAAATTGGTAAACGCGAGAAAATATAATTACTTATTTTGATTCTTAAGTTATCCCATACAATCGATGCCTATTGCCTATAATATAAATATTAGATTAGATAAATACGTAGGTAGGTATATCGGTATACCTATCGTATATATATCGGGCATCGGCATAACAAATACTATTATATACTATATTATAGTGCTGCAGTTTTTTAAAACATTTATTCGTTCATCATTGCTAGTGTTTGTCAGTAGTCGATATTGTGTACGATCACTAAAAAATAATAAGAATTATTTTCGTTTAGACGATTTGTCTAAGCCCCGTTATTATAGTGTTCAGTCAGATTCTTTTTTGTTCAACAAACGGTATACTGTAACCTATACTGTTTTGAACACGTGAATAACAAAATTAGCTATACTTATATAGTTATATATACACACATCATGTATTTTTTCAAAAAATTATCCAGAACTAATGGAAGATAAATCGTTTTTTTTTATGTAATGCGTTTTTTATGCCTTGGTAGGTGTAGACGAGGTAACGGATCTTTCAATGGATAAGTAGACATAATGTGTACATTTCCCTTGGAATCGTATTGACTGATTTTGATGGATAATGTTGACAAAATGATTGCTATAGTCTACCTATATTGCTATAGACTCTACAAGCAAAATTTTAGTAGTTTAACTTTACCTAGTAATTGCTACAATACTGAAACTGTAATGATAAACATAATTATTATGTATTTTGGACACCAACCCTTATCCTTGCAGGCGTAGCATAATATATTATTATGTTTGAGCTCAAAATAAATAGTTACGATTGTATTTTTTTTATATTGTGATTAATTATTGTTATAATATTTTTACAGATTTGTGCTTATTTAGTTACCTCTCTAGAAAACTAAACATATCGACTTCATTACTTATTTGAACAATTGAACAAAAATATGATTAAGATTTGTATCCATTTAATTTTTAATTTTATCTAATTAATCATATTGCCAACCTATATCCTAAGCAAAATATACTTTCATTAAAGCTGTAATGAATACTATAAATTATGAAACTTTTTTAATGAACATTGTTTTTGTTATTTTGAAATTTTATAGTTTTCAGTGTAATATATTTTTTGTTAAGCCTGTTTTCGATAGCGGTTGAAGCGTTGGAAAGCGTCCTTTTTCCGTCTAGCGGTCGGTAAAGTGGGAATCCCTTATAGTGCCGGGAGGTAAAATGGAAATCCCAAGAAGTGCCGGGCGGTAAAGTGCCGGGTGGTAAAATGGAAATCTCCAAAAGTGCTGTGCGTCATATCACACGCGCGTATCCCCTGCACAACCAGACACTGTAATCTATACCACGGTCCTTACAAAACATACACGTTTAGTTACATCTTATATTAATATTATAACCTCCATGCGTGACGCTTAATAAAATAAATAAAATCAAATCGTTTCTTTCATGAAATATTTTTGTCGTAGAATAATAATTATGGTCTAGTTGTTGCATTACCTTTGCCGTGATCGGTGAATGCAGAGGCGTGACAAAAAATAGTATGTGTGGCTCGTGCGGGAAGGCAATTCCCCGCACTTGCCACACAATATACTATTAATTTTTTCATATTTCTTTGTGGTAAATAATTTTGTATCTATCCTATATTAATTTATGTATTTTCGAACATATTATATTGGTTCCGATGTACTTATTTTTTGCGTAAAAAATTAACTCTCACAATCACACAGATAAAACGCTTTTTTCATATTAATTTTAATTCAAACTAAGGTGTTCATCTAGGTTTTTGCTTTTAAATCTAATCCATCAACATACGTTTCGAATTAATTACATGGTAATGCGGATATTTTTGTTCGGTGTTCGATAAGGAAACAGCTATTGTAGCTCACCCAGTACTCAGTCTTACAATAATAATCATTTACCATTCACACGATCCTCTGTATCATTTTGCAGGTATTTATCTAAGCTGAGTATAGTTTATTTATTTTCATTGAAAAAAATATTCGGTCACAGATTTTAGTGCCTCGACGAGGAAGATTAATGTGATGGCCCTGTATTATGGTAAATATATTAGGTAACCGTTTAGTATGATTATATAAACCTATATAAAAATACTTTATTTTTATTTATTACATTTTGATGTTTGTGATTTGCTCTTTTATTACTAATTTAAATTAAATTTGATTTTTGATCATGTCAATATTATTTTGATACTTTCATAACCCATGTGTGAAAATCGTAGGTAGCTAGTTCCAGAAAAATACTGCACAGGGCCTAACAAATAACAATATGTCAGACAGAAACTGTTCTCGGGTGTAAGTAATTTCAATATTTTTAATTAATATCTTTTCCAAAAATAGGAGAAAATCATATTCGATTTGAATTAATAAATTTTATCTTTTCCTTGATTATTCTTATTACATTTGATTTGATTTATCTTTTGGTGAAATTGTTATATTAATGATTCTTAAGATTAAAAAAATTTTTGACCCTTGTAGTGTAATCACCTATAATTTAAAATAATCTATGGTCAGTTAGTAGATCGACATTTTACTAGGTACCTACTCGAAAAACCACTCTCCGAGCACATATAGGAAAACCATTTGAATTTAAACAAAAATGCGAGTATAAAACGTTTATTTGGTGTGAACTTGCAGCAAAGTCTAGTCATACGTCATAGTTTTAGAACCACTATTCTATTTTCATGTTTACAGTTGAGCCAATGTAGCTAGGGGGAAGTTTAAAGTATTACAAAATATGCATAAATGCATTCAAAACATGAGTAGATGCATTTATTTTTCATGAAAATTTAGTGAGGAGTGTTACATAATATTTTAATTGATATATATTTTTGAAACAATAGAAAAACACGCCATGTTGCACGATGTTCTTAAATATGATGATATTATATTATTATGTAATACGCAGGGAAAGTTGAAATAGTTTTAAGATAAAAATAAAATATACAAATTTAATCACAAAAACAATTCTGTAACTTTATAGTGAATTATGAGTTGTACATAAAATTATTAAAATTTGTCTTATAATTGTATAATCAACAACGATCCATTTTTCATAGTTTGATTTGGTTCATAAACTTCTAAGTTTTAAACATTATGCATTGCTGTAAAATGTTACTTATTTATTTATTTTTTATTAAACGTATAGCCAGGTACTTGCTATTCTTATAATCTTATTGTATTAAATAATAATTGCATATTGCTTAGTTTTGTGGATAAAATTATTTACTATTTGACGTGTTAGTTAAAAAACAGTAATTTTTTGACCGAGTTGGATATGTTTCTAAAAAATTATACGTTATAATGCCGGTCGCTTCACTTGCCACGTATTAGTGTATTACACGTCTTCATTTTATTCGAATAATTTTTATCAGGAATAATAATATTACCTATACTTACCTATAGGTATTATACAGTCTTCCAGTCTTCCGATGATGCGCTAAATCATACATTTTCCGAATATCATCCACAGCTGCAGTATATATATACGGCAAAAGGCATCTTTTAATTTTTGGTAATAAATAATATATTTATATATTATAAATATATTATTTATTACCAAATATGCCAAATATGGTTTCAGAGATTTTAGTAGAGGTTAAGAGCGTGTATTGTATAATAGTATAATAACGTTATTCGCTATATAACTGGATAACTAAAAGAAGAAAAAAACCATTTACTTTCTCCGCTGTCTACTAATTGAATAGCAATATAATATTATACTATATTACTATGCACCCATATCGAACAATGTACCTATTTTTATTGTTGAAAATATAATTAAATATATAGGTATAATATTTTTTTTTCGATATTTGAACGATGCGAGAAAATGGTTTAAAATGATAGGTAGGTATACTAATTATTATTAATAGGTTCAGCTCGTACCAATCGTAGAGTAGATATTTGTGATTTATCACGTCGTGTTATGCTTTTTCTCCAAATTTAAATTTGCGTAAGATATAATATTTACAGTTAGACTTTATTTCAAGACCATATTTTATAAATTATAATAAACGACCGCCTATTAGGTTAATAGCCTAACCGTCTGTTCAAATTTCAAATTAACGATACGGAAAGCTTAACTCGATTGAAATTAATGGATATTTTGTATTTTGTGTTAGTACCTATGGTTTGAAATAAGACGTGTAATGGGTGTATATGGAACAATCTGCTTTGGCTGATGCGATTTCCGAGTGTGATTTTTTTACTCAGATTATGCACTTTACCGGTGTGACGCCATACATTTTCCGAGTTGTCCTTGACTATAGTGAAAGGCATCTTGTATTTTTACCGTCATATGTAAATTGAGTAGGGGAAATTTTTGTGAAAAAGGGGGTCATCGAGACTGTTTCTAGTACTGTACTCACATGTTCCTTATGCGTAATAGTAAATACACGTGCACAGTGCAGTAGGAAATCGCTTTGATGGATAGGTAAGTTCAAGTGCTAAATTTGTTTTAATAAAAATAACAATAATGAAAAAAAGTGGAACACACATTTCAAAAATAAAATTTTACTTTCATAAAAATAAAATCACATACCTATGTGTATTGAAAAATGTTCTCGTAGTTGACTGAAATAACGATTATTTTTGAAGTTAAAAATTTATTTGTATCAATTAATACGAAAAACAGTATAGGTGTACTCATAATAAATTCTTTTTTGGTTTAGAAGCAAAATGGTTCTTAAAAGATTTTTTTTTTGTGAACTAGGTTGTTTAAATTAAATTTTAAAAAATAAAACAATTTCAAACACGTGATTTTTCACTCATGTGTACATTGAAGTAAAAATATAGTTAGAAAAGCTTATAAAAAGTAATTGAAAAATGAAGACTTAAGTATATAATATAATTTAAAATACATATATTTTAGTTCGTATTCGTACAGTAGTTACATGTATCAGACTATTTCCAATGAAACCTAAAATCTTAATGGTTAACTTGATACAATTCAGATAAAATATAATAACCGTGTTTAAATGAATGTAAAATTATTTTTTGTTCAATGAAATTATAACTAACGGTGTAAATCATTTACGGGGAACCAAGAAAGCATCAAATTGTATTTTTATATAATTATTGTTTAAAAAAAAATGTGTATATTATATCGTGTATTAAAAAAAAAAATTATATCATTTTAACTATAAACAATATATTATTATTATCATTACTATTGTAGCCTTTAGGTATATAAGTATATTATTTAATTTTAACTACTTACGAATCAAATTACAGTCTCATATTTATTGAGTACCTTGTACCTACTTACCTACCTACACTATTATTTAAAAGTAAATTGTTACTGTCAAATAAAATACAGTTAGAACAATACAGTGACAATTTTTATTATAAGAAACAAAAAACATATAATATTATGAAAACATTTTTCAATAAAACTAAATTTGTGTATCGATTTGATTGATAAAATCCAGTATAATAATTAGGTGTGTTAGTATTAAGTACTTGTATTTTGTTAATACATTATAATGCCGAAAAAATTTAAATGTTTTGGGCGTAACTGTGTAAGTAGGTAATGTGATATAATCATTTGCCAACTGACATAATATGATGGGGTTTCGTGTGAAAACGAATTTTAGGAAAGCTAAAAGAAGGTATATTATTAAAAGATTATGCCTGAGAATATAATATAGAATAAAGTATTTCACCATACGACTCTATGATAATAAAAAAACATAATTTCTATTGGGTGCCTACTTTCTCTGCTGATGGTCAATTACATTTAGCATAGCATTGTGTGTTATTATTTTTATACTAATACGTTTAAAATCAGTTTTTATCTATTGATTCAAAGCACTCAAGACTTATAATAATATTATATTAGATCGTTATTCAATAGCTATTTATTTTTATTTAATGTTTTACTAATTACGTAAAAAATGTGAAGGTTTATTATTAATAATTTACAACATAGGTTTAACGATTTATCAAGAATCATCAGAACCATAATATAGTACATAGGTATGTCGTGATTTTTCTAGTAATAATTGAAAAATCTTTTTGCCAATCATATCTTCATTTTTACTATTATGTAATAAGTATTTAATGTAATCATTTTTATGGAAATTATTATTGATAATGATATATAATGGCTTTACAGTAGGTACATAATCACATTCGCTGCATTAGGATTATTGTATTTTCGTTCAAGTCAGTAACATTTCAACACTCGATTTGTTTACTGTAAAACGTTTATATTATTTACTATTAAATTACTCATCATTAAATGCTTAATGCACATGAAATTATATGCTATAGAAATTGTGACCATGATATTTAAATAAAGCCCCGCATGATGGCAAGCATAATATTAATATTGTTTAGATGTTAGTGAAAGTGTGGGTGAGCCAAAAACACAATATAATGGTTTGTATTAATAATATAATATTCTTGCTACGTAAATGGTTGTATAAAATCTTGATAACGAAATATATATTTTTAATCTAATCATTTACGTAATTTTTGGCTTGGAATTTTCTCTAAAACCATTTATTTAAACTAGGTATACTTACCGTTAGACGACGATTTAAATCTAAAAAATCTAACCTAACCTATTAGATGACGGTGTACATACCTAATTGGTAACGGAAGACGTGTTTGGTATACCTATTTAATTGATGTCATAAAAATAATATCATCTATTAAGATATCGTAAACACAACGCGTGTCAACGGATTAAAATCTACGGCATTATATTTTTGAGAAAACGGTTTCTCCACAAGCAAATATTTTTAAATTAAACTATTCGATAATTTTTAAATCCCCATTTTATCTATTTTTGTGAAGTTTTGAATTGGTGATGACTTACAAAGGTTAGCTAT
This sequence comes from Acyrthosiphon pisum, assembly GCF_005508785.2. Taxonomy (NCBI): domain Eukaryota; kingdom Metazoa; phylum Arthropoda; class Insecta; order Hemiptera; family Aphididae; genus Acyrthosiphon; species Acyrthosiphon pisum. Next base: position 96,907,456 of record NC_042495.1, on the reverse strand, counting down.
TTTATAAATACTCAGTTGAATGGTGTTGTAAATTACAGTTAAATTGTGCAGGAAACTTATTGATTGATACGCTAGAAATCTAAAATATGTATGTAGGTAGGTACTAGTAAAATATGCACTGCATATACAAATAAATTATAAATACACCATACAACTATTTGTATAACTATTACATTTTATTTCTATACATTTATAATGTACATATTTTATAGGTGTTAGTGTAATATTATGCTAATTATTATATTGGTTATTCTAGATGAATTAATTAAATACAGAGATGTTGCGTATGTGGACAATTTATGTTAATAGGTCATTACTTTTTAGATCTGAATAATAGTCGATTATTTCAGAAAATTAATAAGACAAATTGTATTAATTTCAAAAAAAATATTCTTCTTCTCATTCACTGTGGTTACGCAACTTATGCCACAGAAGAAAAATAAAATGGCTGGTTAAAATAAAATAAATTGGATTACATTAGTAAATTAGTTGGCAATGCAAATATATACTGTTCTGGACCATGAATACAATATTATATATTATATTTATATGTACGTACTATCAAAATTGTCTTAGAGTTAATTGTAGCTACTAACTTGGTTACTTTTAATTATAAACCGTTGAGGTCGATGATCATTCTTCGAATTATAAAAATGTAATATTTAGGCAATGTTCGATTGTGACATTTTTGCATTTAAAAATTGTTAGCCAATCTTAATTGCAGAGTAAAATATGATTAAAACAAATTAGTATTTATTACATAAAAAATATGAAATTTCTCATAAACATAAAATCATTACAAATCGATTTATACTATTGATAAAAGTTCTATATTTTTAAATTTATAAACTCGTATATTCCATAATTTGTTAATAAATTGGTCCACATATAAATGTAGTTAATTTGTATTGTACAACAGAGGTAATAAAATAATTTAAATTTTTCAAATTTGTATAATGATTTGTTTCAGAGTATTTATAATTGTCAGTTCAATACTGGCAATATGCACTTTCGGAAAAACTCAATCTGTAGATGGCGAATGTGCACTACAACTAACTGGTTCGGGAAGGACTAGTTTCTTTGATTTTAATACCAACACATTGAGAGGTGGTCCACTGTAAGTATAATTATTATTTATGACGTTAAACTATTAAATATTAAAATATGTTAGGTACCCATAAATTAGTCAAGTTCAATCTACATAATATTATGTATTTTGCTTGTTTAATTGCATTAGGAAACTAGATTCAATATGAATCTGAATACTTGTATAACTCACATTAAAGTTAGAATATTGTGTACAATTGTATAATTTTGTAGCGCCGACATTATTTATATTATGTTACAAAAATTAAGGAACGAAAAAAATGGTTAGGAAGAATATACATGGTGTGTATATGGTCTGTATATGTAAAATATCTAAAATAAATATACCTACGTAACGGTATAAAACACGTACAACTTAAATATGGAAAAAGTTTAAAGAATGATGATTTATATAATATTAATAATATAAATATTTATGGAGTTCAATTTCAAAAATAAATACATAGGTTACCTATCGAAAGAATTATGTTAGTACAAAGTACATAGGTATGCATTAGTAAAGGTATAGTGTGTACATTATTATTTATTACTCAGAAGTTATAATATTTAAGATAACATAACCACTGTATCACAAATCCCATTCATAAATAATATTAATATAATTTGTAGTATATTGAAATACAAATTTATAATTAATTAACAATTATAAAATAAATCAACGATAAAAAAGAATTGTATGTACAAAAGTCATATGAAATATTAACATTGAATATGTTAACGTAATATTACATTTTTCATTAATACAAGATGAATATTTTAAATTATAATATAATAAGAGAATACAAATTAATGATTTGTAATCCATTTATTTTTTTAATATTCAAGTGGTTTTGGTCTACCAGGTCAATGTATCACGTACGAAGCCGTCAACCAAGCATATATAGATGCCAGAAAAAGAATAAGTAAGTATAAACACAACCAATGTCTTAACCGGCTATATTCATATACCTATCTACTTGGAGAATAATATTGATTTATATTATTGCAATAAATATTGTATTTAAATAATTTTCTAGTAGTTCCTAAAAACATATTCAACTCACTTTGTATAAACTTTGCCAGCTGTAAAAATTATTATAATTGTAAAATTCGCAAATATCAACGGAAATAAAATTGCCAAAAAAAAAGAAGAGTTAAATACTCCACAACTGCACTCAGTATCGGTGAAAGGATTTACAGTTTTCACAACCGGTTTTACTGGATCATTGTTGTTGAAGGATCCGAATACCTTTTGTATCCATTTAAATATTTCAAAATAGTAAATATACTAGCTATTGCTTGTAGAAAGGAGATAAAATAATAGACAAATAATATTTGCATCCCGTATTCCCGTGACCTCTAATATACACAAACACAAATTACATTAACAATATAATAACATAGTATCATTTCGAAGGACGATTTAAATAAATATTTGATTATTTCAGATGTGGCACAAACAAATAAAGAGAAGTGGACGGCTCAAGAGTTGGCATCCGTCGGGGAACTATTGTTGGACATATCCATACAGTTGACTAAAAAGTAAGGTGCACCCATGAATCACGACACGAATTGCGGTGGATCGATGATGACTACGTATCTATAATAATACTATTTTACAGCTATGGACTTTCGTACGAAGAAGTAGAAAAAGGATTGCCTCAGATAGACACGTCTAGGACTTTGATCAGAGAGGTGTGTCCGGCTTTCTTGTCCAACGTCGAGTGCAGACCGGGCAAGTACAGGAGATATGACGGTCTGTGTAACAACGTCAAACATCCGACGTGGGGCGCTAGCAATACGCCCTTTTCCAGGCTGGTCGGACCACTGTTTTCTGACGGAATGAGCGCACCAAAAGTCAGCAGCCTCAACAACCGAGATCTACCGATAGCCAGAGTGGTTTCCAGGACGATGCATCCCGACGAGGGATACCATGAACACGCGGCTACCGTGATGTTGGTAGCTTTTGGTCAGTTTATGGACCACGATTTCACACTCATGGGAACGCCCGCCGGTAAGTCGTGACTATTTTACACGGAGGACATTATATCATGATAAAATTGAAAGTACATTGCGATGTGGTATATTTTACAAAAATATTGGATTGTTGTATTGGGAGTAAATTTATTTAAAAGTTCAAATTATTCAAAACGAGATATTCGTAGTTTATATATAAACTACGATATATATGTCATCAATAATTACAGGTGCTTATATAAATTCACGGTTTAACTTTTATTTTTTTTTGAATTTACATGATGGGCGTAATAATATAAGTTATACAACGTTGATTATATGTTATATAAATCATAATACTAGTATAGTATACCTAATATATAGTATAATAATGATGATTTTACCATGCTAATAATGATGTTAATAATAATTACAACCTATACAAAAATGTAATGATAATAATAATAACAAATTAGTAATAATAATAATAAAACCAAATTAGTATATGACTATATAAGTGCAGTTTTAAAACACAATAAAATCACGCAGTCGACCACTGCGTGTCTGCGTATTAAAATGGCATTCAAAAGGTAGCATTAAGTGATAATTTAAATATTAATGAAGAATATGGGAAGTTTTGGACCGAGTTTTTGCTTATAATGATGAATTTATTAGAATTTAAATTTAAAAAAAGGTTTATTTTAGTAAATACATTACATTTTTTTAGATCCGATTTCCAAGAATGAACCAGAAGAATGCTGTAATCGACCTCCACACTTAAAACATCCGTACTGCAATGAAATTCCTGTTCCTGACGATGATTATTTCTACAGTAAATTTAATGTAAAATGCATTGATTTTGTAAGAGCTTTTCCATCTGTAAGACCAGGATGTCGCTTAGGTAAGGAAGTATGTTGAGTCGTTATGATTTTGTTGATACGTATCTAGGTTATTTTACGTTTACAAAAAAATAAAATATCAAATACTTATAAGTAGAGCGCGGATTTTTATGCACTTAAAAGTATCGAAATATGCCATATAATATGCAGTAAAAATCATGAAAATATGCAAAAAATATGCAGTCAAAATCATGAAAATATGTAAAAATATGCAGTCAAAAAAATAAAAATATGTAAAAAATATGCAAGAATTTTTTATTCATTTAAAATGTACAACAAAACTTATA
>NC_042495.1:96886388-96901066 GCF_005508785.2 Acyrthosiphon pisum | reverse complement strand
ACGACAAACGATGTAACCGAGTGCCCAGTGGTATGTCGATAACCGACTGACACAGCAAAAGCGATTAAGTTATGTCGTAATCTATTATTTATTTATCTATAATGTTATAAATAAATATAATATGTATAAATTATTATTTAGTGACTATAAAATTTAGTTTTAATTTTTCTACTTGACAAAATATTATTTTATACATTTTTTTAAATTTTCGCTTCAATATGCAATACATTTTGAATTTTGCCAAAATATGCAAAAATATGCAATAACCTTTAAATATGCAGAAATATGCAAAAAAAAATTTCACCATTACCTTCAAATTATGATGATTCGTGGAGATAACTGACAAAAATCCAAAAATATTAAAAGGAAAAAAATATGCAATTGCATAGGAATCCGCGCTCTACTTATAAGTAATAACTTATAATTATAAATGCTTATGAGCCCTGGTAATAAGTTGTTACTTACTAAATATTATAAATTGTTTAATCATACGTACCTATATATTATAATATAATATGTAGGTATATACATTTATTTGAATATTATTTTAAAAATAATTCAAAACACCGCTATGACATTTTTATAAGTTAACTTCAGATAAGTATTAAAACATAATATACCTATGTATGTTACCGTCAAAGACGTAAATTAAGAAATTAACGTTAATGACTAGTCAATAATGATATTTCCGATCAAATTAGACAGTATACGATATTTATTGCCTACGATATTGACTAGGAAATAACGCTAATGTCCATTATTTTCAGGCAATGATGTATTTAGTAATATTTCCTAGGTAATGACTAGGCTTAGGAACTTCTAGCATTTGCATACTTTTATTAATTATTGTTAAAAATAGCAGAGTGCGAAATAAATTCATTTCTCTGTGCCATGATGTCAGATCTAAAATTTTAATGTGCATATTTTTGCATATTTGATAGATTTTGCAGGAAAGTACTTATTTTAAAATTAATATGCTTATTTTGCATATTTTGCATATTTTCACAATTTTTTGTGAAAAAAGTAGGTATTTGGAAAAGAATAAAAGTGTAACTTGGCATTTATTAAATTAAATTTCGGATATTTACCTAAATCCATAACATTTTTGGAAAAGAAAGGAATAAAATTATCCAATTCATTAAAAACTGTCGAATATGCGAAAAATAAAATTGTTGACTTAACATGTACAAAAAGCAAAGCAATTGTACAGAAGTTAAATGAGGTTTTAGACAAAAATCATGGTTATAAAGCTTTATTAAAAATTTCAAAAATTTTGAGCGGCGAAGTTGAAGATATGGAAGGAGGACTTGACAAGTAATGATTTAGTTTATTTTATGTATATGTTCCAATGTCGTCTGTAGATGTCGAAAGAAGTTTTTCGTGTATAAAAATTTACTGTCAAGTAATTGTCGTAGATTCACGTTTGAAAACATCAGGAAATATCTCTTTGTGCCGTGTAATTTTCAAGGTAAAGAAATTAATAAAAAAATAGGAACTAAAACATTTAATTATTTAAACATTGTTTTGTTCTTACTTTAGGATCGGAAGACACGGAAGAACAATAAAATCTAAACCAATTACCTTTTAAAAATTCAATTTATTAAATCATTATAAATTCAAGCAATAATATTCTAATATAGTGATAGATAATATAAATTCTAATAAAACAAATATTTAATTTTACCACATATTTGTTATACTTCATTTTTTTGGACATATCTTCGTGCATAAACGGTTTTTTTAGGTGCATATTTTAGAGCATATTTGGTCATTTTTTGGTGCTTATTTGCATGCATGTTTTGGTATTTTTTAGAGCTAGAAGTCCCTAAGCCTAGTAATGACGATAACTCCGGGCTTTTTCAGACATATATCATAAAAATGTTAAATCAATTCAAATCTAAAAACTAAAATTTAATGTAAGCTGGATGTTAGGTAAACTCTAATTTTAGGTAGGTATACTTATTATAAGTTGTAACAGTTATGTATGTAAAAGTTTAAATTATCTATTTGTAAATTATTTATCGATTTATTTATAATCGATACTAACAATAATGTACTTTCCAACTTTAATATGTCGTACATTAGGTACATTTTAAGTAAAAGATAGTCTGTCGTATATATTATATGTCATATATATGACTATAATATACCTAGTAGGTTTACAATATAAATCGCGATTATAATAAATTTACTTACTAAACTTATTTGTTATAATAATTAATTAATAATTATATTAATAAAATTATAATATTTGTACACACGCGACACGCATGCCTACTAGCACATTGCATACCATGTATCTAGTATCTACCTATAGTACCTACCTTCAAAGTGTCACGGTACATCAAATTGTGAAAATAAATGATTCAATTTATTTATTTTATCTATGTAATAAAAAATGTATAACTTATCTTATACGCATTATTAAATTTCTGACCCAAATTATAAACATTCTCTATCAGTTTGTCTAATTTAAGTAATTTCTTAGTCATATTTGTAAATGTGTTAACAAAATATTTGAATTTTACAACCTTGCCTATATAGTATGTTGTCAGTTAATGCCTAGGCATTGACGATATCGACTACTGATGTTTGGAATATTTATGATATTAGCTAGGCATTTACTTTATTACCTAATTTACATCATTGACGGACGACGGTATCATGTAGGTACATACATTCACAAGGAACACAAAAATAACATAATAATAAATATTATTGTTGTGTTTTAGAAAGTTTTTTTGAATTAATAACTACTTTTCTTACATAATTTTGTTTGTTAACACATTATAATTACACATTATTATTTTAGGTTCAAGAGTACCATTCAACACGCTGACGGGTGTAATTGATGCAAATACGGTTTACAGCGTAACTGAAGATTATGCCAGGTATTTAAAAAGTTAGAAATGTTGATGTCTACGTTTTTTTTTTACTGTAAGGTAAAATTAGTTGATATTATTTTATTTTATTACAAAAAACTAATGTAACATTGGGTATAATATTATATTGCAAAAATGTATTGAATCTTTGATTATTATTGCAAAATATTTCAACTGCATAATATTTGATTACGTATAGACATTTAAGAACTGGTTATGCTGGTTTACTTCGCATGAACCCAGCGTTTATCGATCACGGACTAAAGGATTTGTTGCCTTTGAGACTTAAAGATCCCGACGAAGGATGTACTAGAGTGAACCGTTCGCAATATTGTTTTGATGCTGGTATTATATTATTTTATATTTATGAAATTAATTTGTAACTTAAAATTGTTCGAAATTAATTTATATTTAATTATTTTACATTGCCACATTCACAATAGTTAAGTATCTACCCACCTAATACATAAAACAATTTGATTTGCAGGAGAAGTTCGAGTAAATGAACAACTCGTACTTGCAACTATGCATATTATATGGGCAAGAGAACATAATAGAATAGCAAAAGAATTTGGTAAAATCAATCCACATTGGGATGATGAAACTATTTTTCAAGAAGCAAGACGTCTCGTTATAGCAGAAATTCAGCACATAACTTATAATGAGTTTTTGCCAACATTGCTTGGAAAAGGAGTGATGGAAAAATTCGGACTGCTATTACAAAAAGAAGTAATTTAAATATTTTATAAGAGTAATGATAAAAAAATAAAATATCTAATGATACAGGGTTAATTTTAACTTATAAATAATAACTCTTTATCACTTTGAAACACATTTTAAATAAAACTAAAAGTATACAATGTATACTATACATATTTAAAACAATATTATTGAAGAAGACAGTTTATTTTCCTACAGTATAGATTATAGCATTTTAGCTCAGCAACGTAGTTCGGAGTACTTAGTTATATATTTTAATATTAGATTAGATTTTGTTTCAAATGTTTATTATCTAGTTAAATTATTATAATAATATGTAGTTTTACATTTTATAATGTTTATGTTTTCCTGTGTGGTACTGGTTACCGGTAACTTATTAAATTTTAATTGTTATTATAATAATATTAGTACTTATAAAACAATGTACCTACATTTTTTAAGCAAATGTTAATATACACTTTTATTTAGGGCTATTGGGACGGATATGACTCGAATGTTAACCCCAACATCCTCTCCGAATTCTCTGCAGCAGCTCTCAGAATTGGTCACACATTTTTGCCCACTTCGATTGAAAGATGGAGCAAAGCTCACAAATTTATTGGTAAATTAGAATAAATTTATAAATATATGTGTACATTATAATATAAAAAAACCATTAAACAATTTTTAATTCATGTTCATATTCATTTAGCTTCTAAAAAATTGTCCGATCTTATCCGCCGTCCATATGATTTGTATAGAGCTGGAGTTCTCGATGAGTATATAATGGGATTGACTAATCAAGTTGCTCAGGCTATGGACGATTCGGTAACACAAGAGGTTACGAACATGTTGTTGAAGAAACCGGGTATGAGGTTTGGAGTGGATTTAGTATCATTTAATATCCAAAGAGGCAGAGATTTTGGATTACCAGGGTTTATGGAATACAGGTAAGTGATCACATAACTAAAGTGGAAGAAGAGGACATTTACACTATAATTATTTCAAAATAACTTTGATTTATGCTTCCTAAAAGTTTTTCAATATAAAATATTTGATTATTAGGTCGGTGGTAGTTCCTATATATAATAACTCAATTACTCAATATATTTTTCGCTGACAAATATTTCTAAACAGAATAATGTTTGTTTTTATTCATTGTTTTAGATTCTAAGGGGATAGTATAAAAATGTTAAATCAATTCAAATCTAAAAACTAAAATTTAATGTAAGCTGGATGTTAGGTAAACTCTAATTTTAGGTAGGTATACTTATTATAAGTTGTAACAGTTATGTATGTAAAAGTTTAAATAATCTATTTGTAAATTATTTATCGATTTATTTATAATCGGTACTAACAATAACGTACTTTCCAACTTTAATATGTCGTACATTAGGTACATTTTAAGTAAAAGATTGTTTGTCGTATATATATGTCATATATAATATGACTATATACCTAGTAGGTTTACAATATAAAGAAGAAGCCAGGAAGTTCACTTTTGAAAAATATTTTGTAAAAAACATTAACAAAACATTTTAATCATATTTTTTTAAAAAACATTTTCATGGAAACATTATAAAAATATTAATTCAACATTTTGTGCATATTTTATTATTTTATGAGAATAAATATTTATACATATTATTAGTCAAATATTCATTATTCAAGCACTCCCAAAATATTCACAAAATATTATCATTTCCCAAATGCTGTGTGGGGAGCGACACGACACGGCAATTAGAAGTGCCGACGGTAACAACGATGACCACGACTGGCACGGGGTGAGTGGTAGAGATATATGTGCTAGGAACAAGGGCACCGGACCCGCGGAAACTTAACCATTTCAGGGTCTGGCGTCTCGCGACTTCACTGTGGCGGTCATTAGACGAAGACGTGGCTGAAGGGACAACGTCTGGGTGGAAATTTTCGATAGTTGACGACAAGGCCGTATCCAGAAATTTATTTCGGGTGAGGGGAGGTCCAAAACATGTATATTGTAATTTTATTGAATTTAAATTTTGATATTTAGTTGAAAATAAGACATATTGAAGACATTTCGGGGGGGGGGGTCTAGACCTCCTGGACCCCCCTCATATATGGCCTTGGTTTACGATCGCGGTGCGTCGTGCTGTGGTCTGCTGACTATCACCTTTTCGTCCCACAGTAATGTCACATCGGCTGGGTCACATGTCCGCGGTCACCACAGATTCCGCATCACCAAATCTCGCTATACTCGCTCCGTGTATATTGGTCTCCGCCGTCCGTTGTCAGAGTCGTCACCGTCAACCATCGCTTCCGCAGCCGTCTCTGTCTGGCCTCGCGGGCCGGGCAAGGTCGTCACGCACCCGTGACACTCATCAACCCGCGGGACCGGTCGTGAGAACGTTGTAGTGGTGACCAGTGGCCAAACACTTTGCATATCAGCACCCTTTCGCTATCTCGTATCGTCCCCTCCTGGTTTATTATGTCAAATTTTCAAAAAGCGTTATGTTGAAATTACAAAAAGATTTGCTCAAAAGACTCGAGACATTGCGTGTACTTTAAAACTTAAAAATGCAAACATTTCCAAACTTAATTGTTTTTAAATAAAAATAGAAAACTAATGTATCTGTATCAGGTCTGCATTTATTTTTCATAGGTATTTTCACACTATTCAACTAGTGTTTTATTTGTTATAATAGTTCCTGATAAAGCCCTCTCTACGGGACTGTTTCATTTAAATATGTCAATCCCCTACAAGTCAAAAACTGAAATTGCGACTATGTTAATTAGTTTTACATACAAATCAGTTTTTTTTTAATATTTAGACTAATTTTATGCAATTTATTCCAAGAACATATTATTTACAACGTTCTAAGGTGCGTCGTTATTGAATCGTAGTTAATTACAATAATGTATAATAATATATTACAATAATTTATTATTATTATATAATAGTATAATACATGCTAAGCTTTTGTCACAAATTAGTTCAAGGTTAAACTTAGCTACTTTATTATGTAACTACCTAATAGATACATAAATAAATCATAAAATATCTTTAGAAGTAGAGTTTATATTCTCCGCTTAGAACCTTTTTTTTTATGCAATGATTTATTATTAAATTCAAATTACACATAATATCCAATAAAGCAACCTTCTCAATGACGAGGTATACATTCGTAAACTATCATATACAGCAGAGACAGTAGAGTGACGTGTTCGGTTCTTTTTTAAAGCTTTTAACCATTGTGGAATAATTGTTTTGAATTAATGTACTTAATTATATGTTTGTGTTAGAAAATTCTGTGGCCTACCAGCGTCTGACTTATTCCAAAGTTTATCCGGAGACATGCCCAACTCCACTATTCACCGATACTCGACCATATACGAGTAAGTAAGAATCCAATAGTTTAATATTATAATTTATTAAATTAATTTTGCTCTTACAGTTCTCCAGAAGATGTAGATTTATGGTCAGGTGGTGTATCCGAAAAACCTTTACCCGGAAGCATGGCAGGTCCTGTATTTTCTTGTATTTTAGCTACTCAATTTAGTTATGCCAGAAGAGGTGATCGTTTTTGGTACGAACTGCCAAATCAACCATCTTCATTTACTCCAGGTATTTAAAAAGAAAAATCTATATACCTATTAAAATATATTATCATTCACTAAGGGCCAGTTGCACCGTCTCTGATTAAAGTTAACCGGAGTTTAATCGGCCGAATTTGCCCGGTTAAATATCTGTTATCAGCTGATTAAGCTTAATCGAAGTTTAACCGTAGACGGTGTAACTGGCCCTAAGAGTCTTAAAAATAATCATTAAAAATACGATTTTATAATTTAGATCAACTTCGTGAAATCCGAAAAACTAGATTAGCTCGAGTGTTGTGTGACAATACCGATTTGATCGACACCATTCAGTTGTGGCCAATCGTTCTCCCCGATCATGAAATGTAAGAAATGCGTGTACTATACATTAGTTAGTATATATTATAAGATGACTGTAAAACTACAGTTTTATAAAAAAATACTTCTATTCTCTGTGTATAGGTAACTGGTGTTCATTGCACATTATGATTATTGTTTAAAGTTCTAAACATATAAGTTAATATAATGCACTAATGCAATTAGTTTTTTAGCTTTTAGATGATCGATTTATTGAAAAATATTCGATGAATAGCATGTAATGAATGCATGTATACTATACACACGAAATAACAAACGTCTCGGTTAACTTGAAAACATTTTTTTTTGTTTAGAAACCCTCGAGTACCATGCCGCAGTGGAATTATTCCATCGTTAAATTTGAACAAATGGGCTGATTTTCCGACGTCGTGAAACATGAGTTCGTTCATTTCTGATCAAATACCACTCATTATAATATTTATAGAATGGCATAATATTGTAATGATTGACTTTAAAAAATTGACGACAGATTACAGTGATTATATTTTACTGTATAATTGGTAATTTTAAAAACACACGAACATTCTATTTTTTTACTATAATTTTGTTGTTATTTTTTTTATTACATAAATAAGTGTTAAATCCAATATTTCATTTTAATTTAATTAAATTCGAGCACTATTTCATTTAAAAAGTACTGAATATTAGTATTTTTAATAAATGTTTAACATTCGAGTTCCTTGTTTTTTTTTCACCCAATGTTAACCAATTAAAGTGTGAAGTATAAATGCCAATTTTTATTTTTGTACAATTGTTTTCTTACAATTATATTTGATAAATATTTTATTTAAATTGATTATTTATTGCAGATTATATTACTGTGTATATTTTACCGTGTACAAATGAAAAAAAGAACCAAAAACAATTAAATAGTAGGTAATAAATTAATAATACAAAAGTAAAAAATGTATGTATTTTAATAAATTATGTAATAATTGATATTTATTATTTTCATTCGATATTTTTTTTTAAGCTAAAATATACTAAAAATGAAACGTACACAATTATATTGCTGATGAGTGATGACTTAATAAGACAACATTGCTTAGTATCTTTATATTATATTATTATAATAAAATAACGAAATTTTGTATCTAAAAATATGACCTTTATATTCAAGGTAAATCAGTCACTTCAAATGTCTTAAATAAAAGTTCAAATAGGATCTGATGACACGCAACCTGCCTAAACGATACAAGTAAGTTAATTTAAAATGGTTTATTTCAATTATATTAGCCGCATACTCTGCTGATATTTCTACTCTTGTATTTTGACAATACTTAAGATATTCATGTTATAATTTATGAGAGAGCGGAAAAATAGACCCATGACATCAGTGTAGCGAGATAGCCTATCCAGAACGCCGCGTTATCATCATTTTATTACAGGAAATAAATATTTACATAATTTAATCATATTATTTACCATGACAAATTATAGAGGTATTATCACAGAATTTTGATACGCATCCCCCGCTCTTTACTTCGCATATATCGTAGTTCTCCATTTCTTATTGGCTGTCAATCATATACATACATATAGAACATAGAACAAAATCAACCAATGAGAAGTGGAGAACTACGATATTGGCCGGAGGTGAAGAAGATGCGTATCTACTGCGCAAAACTAATACAACTGTGATGATACCTATATAATTTGTCATGTTATCTACTATAATACTTATAAAATACAGTAAAATAAACTCACGATATCATTGTATCCAGAATTTCGAAAAATAATTTTTTTAGATTTTGAGTGGAACGATTTTTTAAATTTAAATTTGAATCTACAACACATCATAGCAAAATTATAGTATTTATTTTAGATGATATTATGATACCAATTTTAAATATAGCTCATTTAAGCAGTTTTATTCAAATATTAATAATAATATTTTGTATGACGAATGATAATAAAAAAAAACACAAAACTATCAATACTTTGCACGAGTATGGAGTATTGTTTACGTTTACTTCTATATAGACAAGTGCATTATATTTATTATAAACCTGATTATTGATATCATTAAACCAAAATGCAAATACCGAAACGGTTATTGACTGAACTCTTCGAGTCTACGGAGCCAATAAACGCATACAATTTAATTGGCGACAATTTTTGGCCTTTTAAATGTTTTAATAGAAAATATAACAAATTATAATATAATGCAAATAGCGTAAAAATGTTCACCATGGATGGCTAATTGAATCGTATTATACAACTTGTATCATTCAGAAAATAATTGACATCATATTATTCCAACGAAACGAGTACTTAATAATTGAAGTTCTCAACGAGGAATAATTTAATTTTCTAACATCATATTCAACCATTGTATTTATTGAATTGTACTACTTCTTTGATGTTTCATCAAAAACAAATTTATATTTCTGTACATAGTGAATATTCAAACTATAATGTTACCCTCAGCATTATCGCAATATACGATATAATGTATTCTGTATTGTTATAATTGAATTAATAAAACTAATTATACGAGTAATGGAAATTATATTATAGGATTGCAGTAACGATTTAAATTAATAGCAGATAGTAATCTTGAATATAACTAATATAGTATAATTTATAATTTAAAAAGGTATACTAATTTTAATAATACAATTTGGATTGTAAATTTTCTCTCGGGTTATGCACACTATTGATTTTATGTCATACATTTTCCTAGTTGTGGTTGGCTAATAGTGAAAGGTAAATATTATTTTGTCGTATTGAAAAACAGGTGGTGGAAGATTTTCGTGGGAAAGATGTTGGTCTTTGAGATTGTTTCTTTGTCCGCGCACACGTGTATCTGAAACGCAACAGACAACTACGGTGCGTGTTTGTTGTGCGATATATTTTGTTAAAAATTTGATGGACAGGTAAGTTTTGGCAATAATTTTATATAAATAGTATAATATTAAGAATTTCACGTTATACTAATAATTTTTAATGTCTTATGCGAAAATATTAAAAATAAAATCAGAAAGAATAAGTTGATGAAGGGCATTACTAAAAAAGTTCTTGCTTCGATTGATCCGATAGAATTTATGAAATAGGAAGTGTTTTATATAATTGATTAAAATATAAGTTTATTTAGTTCACATGCTAATTATTTTTAAATATTACATACGCTATCGATATATTACACTAGTTTTAAGTGCTTATTCGACGGTACAGATTGTTAACTTGCGTAAGTGTATACTATCGAATTAAAATAATTGTATAAAAATTAGTTAGTGACTTGTCTTGTATGTGTGGATACTCCATAAAAAATTTTATTTTGTATTTTTATTTATCTTATTCGTTAATTTTTCGCAAAAAAATCTCTATATGATTTAGGTTTTAAACATTTCATTTAATAATTTTATTTATATTGGTACTCGTCCAATATAATATGCTATCTACCGTAAATATTTAATTTACCGTAATTTTATGATAGTTTAATACTTTTAAAATGATATCTACCGCAAATATTGTATCATATACTTTATCATTTTTCAATTAAGATTAAGCTTTTATCGAAATCCCTAATTTTATTATATTTATACCTCTTTATAATTTATCACAGGTTTTTAAAAAAAAACAAATTAATTGTGTGTTTGTGAGTCGTGACGATTGTAGTATGTGGTTTTATTGTGATTTATTTATTAATTATTAATTATTATTTATTATTACGAGTTTGTCAACTATGTGTTATTTATATCGATACATAATTCAAAACGAAAATATGTGCGCAATTTTTTAAAAATATGCGGTTTATTACCAACTGAGTACAAACATGTACCGTGTAATGCAGTAGAAATACTGCATTTATCATACTAATTACTAAACCAACATAAAATGGTAGATAAAAATATATTTACGAGACGAAAATATTTTGGACGAGTACCTTTATTTTATATATGTATATGTATTTATACAATATTGTATAATATTATTATATACTTATGAACCATTTACCCTCGTAAACTCGTATTAGGAATCGATTTTTAAAGTTGCATATCATACTTAAGTCGAATTATCTGATTAAATAAAAATAAAAAATAAATAAAATTCACAATGGTTAAGATATTATATTACACAGAAACTGCACTTCCACATTTTATTCTCGATTCTCGAATGTCATGCTTCATAATGGTCTTTCTCTAATGCAGTACAGAAGGAAGTAAGGACTTGTCATCATCACATCGTGTCCTATCAGCATGTTTCCCAGGCAATTCCTGCTATAGGTTTAAGCATAATTATTGCCAATTGGCGTCATGAGTCGTGACCAGTTTTAGAAAATTATTAATAAACTGAAAGTAAAGTGTCGTTATAAATTATAATTAATGGATGGTTTACTTCTAAAAGTTTATTATTCGTATCATTATATTTTTCTTTATTCTTATTTACTTTTATCATTATTTTTTTTCCAACAGATTGTAATACTTTTTAATAAACATTTAAGTTTATCAAAGAAACTGCGATAAAAGGTATACTAGAAAAACATAATTCACCATTACTGCGTGATTATTTATACTCAGTATATATAATAGGAAAATTATTTTATTTTTATTGGTGCCTATACTTTCTCTACAGATGATCAATTACCTACATTTATCTTAACAATATTGTATTATTGTAGTTGAAAATTAAATTAAAATGTTGAATAATGGTTATTTCTGGTACACGGTACTGTCTATACAGGCATATTCTTATAATTATATTAACTTTACATGTTTTGCAGATTGTGTAATTTTATCCTTGTAAAGCTTTTGGTATGTTAATAACTATTTATAATAACTATAATATAAGATCTACAACAACACATATTTAATGTGAGTTATTAAAATAAAAATTGATTGGACAATATGGTAAGGGCAACACATACTACCTATAGTTAGGTATTATATCATTGTTTAACAGATAGTTTTAAGAATAAAATTATTTAAATATTATTGTCTGTTATATTGGTATAGTGTTCTCTGCTATGTAATGGTTAATTAATTCGTTATTTTGAAAATTAACAACCTCTTAGTTTTATTTATTTTTGATTTTATTCGTTAGTTCATAAAGTTTAACACTTAAAATTTAAATACAGTTCTCTTTAAACATTTTTAATTCATCATTACAATATTATTAGTCAGTACTCAGTAGTGACATTGAAGTTAATTAAAAATTCATTTTGTGAAATGTTTTACTTACCAACTAAATTTACCCCTCCCACCACTGATTCAGATATATATTCATATTCCATTATTTATTATATTTTGAAACCCGTATTAATGTATTATAAATCTTGGTGTTAAACTATACAATACGCATAATAGTTAAAAAATATTTTAATAATAATTTTCTAATAAATTTATGGTAGGTATATTATATACCTAGTATAATATTAATATATTATTTAGTATATACTATATATGTCATATACTTTACAATTGATTCGAAATTTTTAAACACTGATATTTTTGCATTAGATTTTTTGTTATTTGTATTATGCATTGTGTGCAGTTGTGTGCAGTGTTTTATTAATGGAATTCAAATTATTAACCTTACTTAAACACTATAACTTCTGTTATCTATGTTAGTATCTGTAGACATATTAATCATTAATTACTATACTCATACGTATAGGCGCAAATAGGGGGAGCTTTAGGGGCTAAGCCCTCCCAAAAATGTCCATAGCCCCCCCCCAAATATTTCTTACATTTTGTTTTGAGCTTATTCAAAATTATCAAAATAAGGGTTTAGCCCCCCCCTCCCCAAATCCCAAACGCTATTTGCGCCTGTGCTCATACGTACGATATTAAAAATAAAAATAAAACAATAGGACCATAATATTATAATTGATGTTATAAAATAGGTAAGCGATCGAAATAAAATGATCTATCGTATTGCTAATCTTGTACAGGTGTTTCATTTTAAAATACGTAATAATAATTATAAATATTAGTTATTAAACATTCATGATGCGGTCAGGACAGTCGCAGCGTAACAGTTACAACCGTTACAGGATATGTACCTATACTTACGATTTGTTTATTCATTATAATTTATGTGTCACTAATATTTTAAGGATAATGCGGAGTATGTTTTAGTTGGTATTTTTCAGTTTAATTTTATTATTTTTAAAACCAACGCCAAGTTAATTTTAGCCATACTAAACATTTCGCATTATAAACCGCAGCATATTTATATATTTAAATATGTGAGGCCGTGCGGGTATGTGTAATTACAATATGGAGTTATCTTCAATGATCCACACACCCATCTTTACCTTGAACTTCGATGTAACCATTTACCAGGATCCTCCTCATACCTACGTAGGTGTAATTAACGATTGTATGATCGAGTTCAGCATTTCGGCACCACTTTTTGTAGGATAAATCCCCATGACATTATAAAAGTGTAAAGGAACTTAAGTTATATAAGCGATTAAAATGATTCGTGTCCATGATATTCAAATAAAATCCCGCATGATTAGAATCATAATAATCATTATAATGTCGTTCTGATGAGGATGTTAGTAAATGTGTGGGTGAGCCAAAATCGTGGTACTTATAACGGTTGAAATGTGCTTACAGATTAAAACATAGACAACAATGCAACATAAAAATATCGATGTATCGGTAATTTGTAAAAAAATATTAGAAACTTATTAAATTACTAAGAAATAAATATTATGTTATTAACGGTAAAAGTAAAATATGTGTAATTAATAATAATTTTGCGCTATGATTCAGATATTAATCTTAAATGTCTGTCATTATGCCCGTAAAATGGCTTTTGTGTACGCCAGGACAGCTGACGTAGTAAATTCCCGAAGGACCACTCGATGATTAATCGAGACCAAAAAAAGTGATTAGTAAATTATGTTTGTTTATGTCGCCTTTTATAAAGTGGGTAGGCAACTTAACATACACGACGACAACGATGACGTTTGATTAGGAAAGGGACGTGATGGTGTTGAGGGAAACAAGATGATAGAATTTAGTTATTGGGGGGGGGGTCTCCGTAGTCGGTTAGGACATGTGCAATGACCACGGAGCTCACATGAGTCGGCTAACCTTAATAACTAAACTTAAAACTATTGAAGTCTTGTTGACCCGGACAGCCTGCCCACAGTGGAGACACCTGTTGGATGTGGATTCCGACGACCTG
>NC_042495.1:96875620-96886338 GCF_005508785.2 Acyrthosiphon pisum | reverse complement strand
TACTTTAGCATGTTTGCCCGCATTAGAACGATCGGCTTTATATTCACCGGCTGCAGCGGCAAATGATGTGATTTTTGCAATTGCACGGACAACCCGTGCTTTTGCCTCTGCATAAGTCACTGAAGGAGGAGTGACCATCTTTACAACAAGTTAACGGAGTTTGTAGTTAGAATAGATCTAACACAGTCTGTTGATCGTATGAATTTATTTTGAACGCAACTACATCATTACGTACAGGTAATGACACCTTTTCTCTGTCACTGTTTACAAACGAAGAAATCAAACAGAACTTGAGCACCACAATAGTCGCGGTTTGTTAGTACATCCGGCCCGAAGGACCAAAAATATGTGTACGCCAGGACAACTGACGTAGTAAATTCCCGAAGGACCACTCGATGATTTACAAAAATAATAGATTGGTGTGTACCAAAAAATACGGACACAATATATATATATTTGGTGCTTGGTGTGTACCAATAAATACGTACACCCGAACACCCGACAAGATTGTAAAAAAAAAACACTAAACGACAAAACAAAACGCTGCAATAGCGGAATAATAAAAGTTTTACGACGACAGAAAAAACAATAATAATAATTAATAATGTTATGACTACAAGGGCGTTGGCCGCAATAATAATGATAATAGGAAAACAACACAAGAACGATTTAGATAATACAAATAAAAACAAAGACAATAAATAAGGTGATTCTAATAATCAATAATAATAACAACACAAGGAATAAAAGATAGGAACAAGAGATGAGTGGAAGGTGGGACTGACCGATAAGACGATCGTGCCGTCGCGCTCATTAGCATATCACTGTTTGTAATATTCAGCGCCAACATCACCGCCCACTTTGAAGGAACTTCAACAAGAAGGCACTGGACACAACTTGACAGCTGGCCGAGTTAGAACTCCAGACGACGTGTGGACAGTAGCAACGCGTGACACTCCGTCTGCACCAGGGTGGAGGTCCGTGATACGTCCGTATCTCCAATACAGCGGATGCGAGGGTTCCTTTATTAGGACGAGGTCTCCAACATTCAGCTGCTTTCCATCATCAGACCATTTTGTTCGCAGCTGGAGAGTAGATAAATATTCATTTTTCCATCTGGTCCAGAAGTACCGGTGGAGATCAGTCACTAAGCGCCAACGCTGCATTTTTGAGAGTGGTACGTTTTCCAAACAAGGGTCCGGAAGAGATGTCGATGGTTCCAGCGTTAAAAAATGGCTTGGCGTCAAAGCTTCTAAATCTTTTGGATCATTGCTAAGGGCACACAAAGGCCGTGAATTTAGAGTGGCTTCAATTTTTGTCAGCAAAGTGATCAGTTCTTCACTTGTGAGTCTATGGGTTCCAATGGATCGAAAAATTAACGACTTAGTCGACTTTACTCCAGCTTCCCAGAGTCCTCCAAAGTGAGGAGAAGAAGGAGGATTGAAAAACCAAGTAATTTGGTCCTTGGACAAATGATTTCGTACACTGTGTTGATAGGTTTCTGATGCGATGAAGTTATGTAGCGGGTTTAAGAGATTCGCGGCACCAACGAAATTAGTACCACAATCACTATGGATCTCTTTGATCGGTCCACGACGAGCAGCAAAACGAGTGAAAGCTAGGAGGAAAGTTTCCGTTGACAGGTCAGAGCTGAGCTCTATGTGTAATGCTTTTGTTACGGTACAGACGAATAAACAAATGTAGGCAGAGATCCTGGATGATGCGCGCCCACGTGATCCCTTTACAGATATCGGGCCAGCATAATCAACGCCTGAGATAGCAAATGGTTTTATCTGTTGTACTCTGTAT
Organism: Acyrthosiphon pisum; assembly: GCF_005508785.2. Lineage (NCBI taxonomy): Eukaryota > Metazoa > Arthropoda > Insecta > Hemiptera > Aphididae > Acyrthosiphon > Acyrthosiphon pisum. Next base: position 96,884,529 of record NC_042495.1, on the reverse strand, counting down.
TTAGGAAGAGCAGCCATTTTTGGTTGAACCGTTTGAGGTCTCGTGCGAAAACATGGAACACATAATCGCAGCCGGGACCTAATAGCCTGCCTCCCTGACAGTATCCAAAACTCACGTTGTAAATGTGATTGGAGTGTCATGGCTCCTGGATGGCTTAACACACAATGGTTATGATCAATGATTAGATCAGTTAACCGATGACGGGACGGCAACAAAGCAGGATGTTTGTGACTGTATGGAATATCTGCGTTGCGAAGCCGACCGCCCACTCTGAGAATACCAACCGGGTCAAGAAACAGGTCTAAACGTCGGAGAGATTTTGAGCAGGGAAGACCGTTTGACAGAGCTGCAATTTCGACGGCAAAAGTTTGACGTTGGACCAAGTAGACTAATGCAGAGAGAGCACGAGTTATCTCTGTCGCATTTATAATGTTGCTAATGGGGGCGTCAGACCGGGGCTTGAAAAATCGAAAACAATAGGCGATTACACGAAGGATCTTCCGCAGAGATGATATGCGATTTAACAAATCGATTATCGGGACATCTACAGTGACGGTGAGAACAGTAGGTACTCGTGCTTCCTGAGAGAGGGGCCCACTGTAATCTTCAAGTTCGGTTAACAATAATGTTGGCCACTTGTCTGGAGGACTCAATAAAAAAGATGGACCAGTCCACCACAGTACGTGGTTGAGGAGTTCGGAAGGAAACAGTCCGCGCGATGCGCAATCAACTGGGTTCTCCTTCGTGGGAACATGGCGCCAAATTGCAGGTGTGGTCAAATCGTGAATCAAACTGGTTCGATTCGCGATGAATGTGGCCCATCGATGAGGGGAAGATCTAATCCAAACGAGAACGGTGGTGGAGTCAGTCCAGGCGTGGAGTTCATCAATAGTTAGGCGATTAATGTAGGAGTCAGCAACCAATCGGAGGAGTTTCGAAGCCAGTACGGCACCACACAGTTCCAGACGGGGAATTGTGGATCGCTTGAGAGGTGCCACTTTTGACTTTCCTGTTATGAGATGACAATACACAGACGTGACTGTCACTACACGGAGGTATACTGCTGCGGCATAACCTTTCTCAGAGCTATCGGAAAAGGCATGGAGTTGTACAGAAATAGCATGATCATAAGTAATACGACGAGGAATGCTAATGGTTTCAACTAACTGCAGTTCAGACTGATATCGGGCCCACAGGGATGCAATCTCAGGGGGGACTGGATCATCCCAGGCGACACCGGAGGTCCACAGCTGCTGCATGACGTGTTTTGTGAAAAATGTCATGGGTGACAAAAGTCCTAACGGATCAAACACACGTGCAATGTCAGACAGAACAGATCGTTTTGTCGGTTGGATATTCGATGGGTGAGCTTTAAAGGAAAAAGTGTCAGTAGATGGGTCCCATTTTAAACCTAATACCTTTAAATCAGAGAGTTCATCACTATCGAACAAGACTGAGACGGACATTGCACGAGATTCTGGTGGGACCATTTGTAGAATTTGTACATTGTTGCTGGCCCACTTGCGGAGTTCAAATTGAGCGAGTGCACACAGGTTTATCAGTTGGTCTTGGCAGTTGAGAGCGTCTTCTTCTGAATTTGCACCAGTTAAAATGTCGTCGACAAAAGTATCGTTGAGCAATACGTCAGCAGCTATCGGCCATTTAGCACCGTCCAGTGTCGCAAGGTATCGAACAGTTCGCAGAGCTTGAAAAGGGGCTGCTGACGTTCCATACGTAACCGTACAGAGCCGATATTCATCAATTGGAGAAGAGGGTGAAAATCTCCACAGGATTCTCAAATAGTCTCGATCTGAAGGTTGAACTAGGATTTGGCGGTACATCTGTTTTATGTCAGCCATAAACAGGTATTTCCAGAGACGAGAGCGGAGCAAAACAACTTGAATGTCTGGTTGCAACTTTGGACCAGTATACATGCTCTCATTCAGAGAGGCTCCGGTTGAAGTACGGGCTGAAGCATTGAAGACAACACGCAATTTTGTTGTCTTGCTCTCAGGTTTAATGACACAATGATGGGGTATATAGTAATTCAGTGGATTGTCGCGTTCAGACACTGGTACAAGTTCCATGTGACCACTTGACAAGTAATCCTGCATAAAGTCTATGTACTGTTTTCGCAGATCAGGTTGTCGATTTAATCGAATCTCAAGGGCCTTGTAGCGTTGATGAGCATGAGACTTAGAATCACCTAACACAGGAGACGGTGTTCGAAACGGAAGTGTAACCATAAAACGACCTGAACTGAGACGAGTAGTGGTTGAGACGTAGATCTCTTCTGCAACTTTGTCATCGGGACTTAAGTGATGAACTAAAGGTAGCTCTTCCAACTCCCAAAACTTTCTTAAGGTTGCATCAAGGTTGCTGGATGTTGACACACACATTGTGGTCAGTGAAACAGGGGGAGCTGAAGTGGCCGGACCAAACAAAACCCAACCGAAAATTGTTTTTAATGCAGTAGGCTCGCCTGCACTACCCGAAATGAGACTGTCGCATAATATGGACGGTAGAATGTCGGCACCTAACAGCAAATCTATGTCACCAGGAATGTGATATGACGGATCTGCTAAGGGCAAATGGTAAATATGTTTCCATTGACCAGGTGTGAACGAGATTTGCGGGGTTTTGCCTGTGATCTGTGGTACAATCAAAGCGTCAATACTTAGGCTGGGTGTTTGTTTTCCGTGAGGAGTCACAATGACAACCGATGATCCACAAACAGGAGTAGCAGTAGTGTTAGCAAACGTGGTTATACTAACAGGTGAACGTCGGCGATTGAGCATAAGAATGTCAGCCGATTTGCCCGTGATAAAGCTGGCTTGAGAGCCACTGTCTAATAGGGCTCTAAACGAATGACGATGACCATTGGTACCACAAATGTCCAGAAGTACAGTTGATAATAATACCACTTTCTGGGGATTATCCTTTACAACTAACGAGACCGTGCTGGTAGGATCACCTGACTGGAATACCATGGAACTACTTGATGGTGGATGTGGTGTACTAGTGGTTTGACTTGCTTCAAAATGTAACAGAGTATGGTGTGAACGTTTGCATGATTGACATTTGAATTTTGAAGGGCAAGTAACGGATGAGTGTCCACTGCCAAGACAGTTGATGCAGAGACGATGTGTTTTGGCCAGCTGAAAACGATCGTTAGGGCCTTTACTAAGAAACATTTGGCATTGTCGAATCGAATGTGGCTGTTTGCAAAGGTGGCAGCTACTGATAGGAGACGTCCGATGACCTGGTTCAGTGGAGAGCGCCGCACTGGCGGTCAACACTTTGGGTCCATAAGTGGGACGAGAGTGTGTAGTATATACCTTTTTTGACTGTTTTGGTTGGGAAGTACTAGATTGTACAGTCGTTGAATAATTTCCTGCACGAGCTTCGGCTGACCGAACATGACTCCTTAAAAATTCTACAAAGTCACTCGTGGCCGGTTGATGGCGATCTCCAACAGTGATTTCCCAACGAGAGCGAAGATCATAATCTAGATGATTTTCAAAGATATGAACAAGAATCGGACTCCACTGGCGAGTAACAAAATCCAAGTTATCTAGAGCCGCAGTGTGTTCAAGAATGGTCGTGAGAAGGGTTTTTATGGAAGCCGCGTCGTTACAATTGACTGTGTGGGGTGCTAGGAGGGCGTCCAAATGAATCCGAGCCAAATCACGCTTGTTCCCATATCGAGCACGTAACACTTCCCAAGCTTTGTTATAGTTTGCGGACGTCAAAGGGAGATGTGAAACCAACGATAGAGCTTCACCTTGCAGAGAGGTTTTTAAAATCTCAAAACGCTCAACATCGGCAAGATCAGGGGCGTGAGACAAGATTGATTTAAAAAGATCTTCGAAACCTTGCCATTCAATAAGCACTCCAGAAAACGTAGGAAAACTCCGTTTGGGCAGTTGGTAATGTGACAAATTACTGGAAACTGTTGTTTGGTTAACTGCTAACTGAGCTGAGGATGTATCCATGCCAGAAGATAATGAAATATGATACACATCAGCAAAGGCAGCAAGTTCATAGTACAAATTGTCAAAATCGGCACTGAGGCTTAGACTCTCTTTATTATCTACAATTTCCATGGGGGCTAACTTTTTACTAACAGAAGATTCCATGACTTGGAAATCGTCTTCAGCAATTCGACGAATGGCATTTAACTCAGACAACATCTTAACTACTTTAGCATGTTTGCCCGCATTAGAACGATCGGCTTTATATTCACCGGCTGCAGCGGCAAATGATGTGATTTTTGCAATTGCACGGACAACCCGTGCCTTTGCCTCTGCATAAGTCACTGAAGGAGGAGTGACCATCTTTACAACAAGTTAACGGAGTTTGTAGTTAGAATAGATCTAACACAGTCTGTTGATCGTATGAATTTATTTTGAACGCAACTACAGCATTACGTACAGGTAATGACACCTTTTCTCTGTCACTGTTTACAAACGAAGAAATCAAACAGAACTTGAGCACCACAATAGTCGCGGTTTGTTAGTACATCCGGCCCGAAGGACCAAAACTATGTGTACGCCAGGACAGCTGACGTAGTAAATTCCCGAAGGACCACTCGATGATTAATCGAGACCAAAAAAAGTGATTAGTAAATTATGTTTGTTTATGTCGCCTTTTATAAAGTGGGTAGGCAACTTAACATACACGACGACAACGATGACGTTTGATTAGGAAAGGGACGTGATGGTGTTGAGGGAAACAAGATGATAGAATTTAGTTATTGGGGGGGGGGGGGTCTCCGTAGTCGGTTAGGACATGTGCAATGACCACGGAGCTCACATGAGTCGGCTAACCTTAATAACTAAAACTTAAAACTATTGAAGTCTTGTTGACCCGGACAGCCTGCCCACAGTGGAGACACCTGTTGGATGTGGATTCCGACGACCTGGGCGGCCTCTCACACACTACGGCGAGTGCTGGCGGACTTACGCGGGAGTAGATGGTACTTGGTGACGGTGAGGCGCACAGTGTGCGTACAAGCCGGCGGATCAGGTGACCCACGGATGGCAATAGTATAGTTAAATATAAAGAATAACTCACGGTGTAATTGATAATAATATGTGGCCGTTTAATTTGAACAATAATAAGGCAGTGACGGCTTCCAGCAGCGTCGCACGTATCACCGCAGTAACAATACTAATTGGGTTGATCACAATGACCAGACAGTCCGTTTGTACATATCGAAGATTTACAAAAATAATAGATTGGTGTGTACCAAAAAAATACGGACACAATATATATATATTTGGTGCTTGGTGTGTGTACCAATAAATACATACACCCGAACACCCGACAAGATTGTAACAAAAACAATAAACGACAAAACAAAACGCTGCAATAGCGGAATAATAAAAGTATTACGACGACAGAAAAAACAATAATAATAATTAATAATGTTATGACTACAAGGGCGTTGGCCGCAATGATAATGATAATAGGAAAACAACACAAGAACGATTTAGATAATACAAATAAAAACAAAGACAATAAATAAGGTGATTCTAATAATCAATAATAATAACAACACAAGGAATAAAGATAGGAACAAGAGATGAGTGGAAGGTGGGACTGACCGATAAGACGATCGTGCCGTCGCGCTCATTAGCATATCACTGTTTGTAATATTCAGCGCCAACATCACCGCCCACTTTGAAGGAACTTCAACAAGAAGGCACTGGACACAACTTGACAGCTGGCCGAGTTAGAACTCCAGACGACGTGTGGACAGTAGCAACGCGGGACACTCCGTCTGCACCAGGGTGGAGGTCCGTGATACGTCCGTATCTCCAATACAGCGGATGCGAGGGTTCCTTTATTAGGACGAGGTCTCCAACATTCAGCTGCTTTCCATCATCAGACCATTTTGTTCGCAGCTGGAGAGTAGATAAATATTCATTTTTCCATCTGGTCCAGAAGTAACGGTGGAGATCAGTCACTAAGCGCCAACGCTGCATTTTTGAGAGTGGTACGTTTTCCAAACAAGGGTCCGGAAGAGATGTCGATGGTTCCAGCGTTAAAAAATGGCTTGGCGTCAAAGCTTCTAAATCTTTTGGATCATTGCTAAGGGCACACAAAGGCCGTGAATTTAGAGTGGCTTCAATTTTTGTCAGCAAAGTGATCAGTTCTTCACTTGTGAGTCTATGGGTTCCAATGGATCGAAAAATTAACGACTTAGTCGACTTTACTCCAGCTTCCCAGAGTCCTCCAAAGTGAGGAGAAGAAGGAGGATTGAAAAACCAAGTAATTTGGTCCTTGGACAAATGATTTCGTACACTGTGTTGATAGGTTTCTGATGCGATGAAGTTATGTAGCGGGTTTAAGAGATTCGCGGCACCAACGAAATTAGTACCACAATCACTATGGATCTCTTTGATCGGTCCACGACGAGCAGCAAAACGAGTGAAAGCTAGGAGGAAAGTTTCCGTTGACAGGTCAGAGCTGAGCTCTATGTGTAATGCTTTTGTTACGGTACAGACGAATAAACAAATGTAGGCAGAGATCCTGGATGATGCGCGCCCACCTGATCCTTTTACAGATATCGGGCCAGCATAATCAACGCCTGAGATAGCAAATGGTTTTATCTGTTGTACTCTGTATTTAGGAAGAGCAGCCATTTTTGGTTGAACCGTTTGAGGTCTCGTGCGAAAACATGGAACACATAATCGCAGCCGGGACCTAATAGCCTGCCTCCCTGACAGTATCCAAAACTCACGTTGTAAATGTGATTGGAGTGTCATGGCTCCTGGATGGCTTAACACACAATGGTTATGATCAATGATTAGATCAGTTAACCGATGACGGGACGGCAACAAAGCAGGATGTTTGTGACTGTATGGAATATCTGCGTTGCGAAGCCGACCGCCCACTCTGAGAATACCAACCGGGTCAAGAAACAGGTCTAAACGTCGGAGAGATTTTGAGCAGGGAAGACCGTTTGACAGAGCTGCAATTTCGACGGCAAAAGTTTGACGTTGGACCAAGTAGACTAATGCAGAGAGAGCACGAGTTATCTCTGTCGCATTTATAATGTTGCTAATGGGGGCGTCAGACCGGGGCTTGAAAAATCGAAAACAATAGGCGATTACACGAAGGATCTTCCGCAGAGATGATATGCGATTTAACAAGTCGATTATCGGGACGTCTACAGTGACGGTGAGAACAGTAGGTACCCGTGCTTCCTGAGAGGGGGGCCCACTGTAATCTTCAAGTTCGGTTAACAGTAATGTTGGCCACTTGTCTGGAGGACTCAATAAAAAAGATGGACCAGTCCACCACAGTACGTGGTTGAGGAGTTCGGAAGGAAACAGTCCACGCGATGCGCAATCAACTGGATTCTCCTTCGTGGGAACATGGCGCCAAATTGCAGGTGTGGTCAAATCGTGAATCAAACTGGTTCGATTCGCGATGAATGTGGCCCATCGATGAGGGGAAGATCTAATCCAAACGAGAACGGTGGTGGAGTCAGTCCAGGCGTGGAGTTCGTCAATAGTTAGGCGATTAGTGTAGGAGTCAGCAACCAATCGGAGGAGTTTCGAAGCCAATACGGCACCACACAGTTCCAGACGGGGAATTGTGGATCGCTTGAGAGGTGCCACTTTTGACTTTCCTGTTATGAGATGACAATACACAGACGTGACTGTCACTACACGGAGGTATACTGCCGCGGCATAACCTTTCTCAGAGCTATCGGAAAAGGCATGGAGTTGTACAGAAATAGCATGATCATAAGTAATACGACGAGGAATGCTAATGGTTTCAACTAACTGCAGTTCAGACTGATATCGGGCCCACAGGGAAGCAATCTCAGGGGGGACTGGATCATCCCAGGCGACACCGGAGGTCCACAGCTGCTGCATGACGTGTTTTGTGAAAAATGTCATGGGTGACAAAAGTCCTAACGGATCAAACACACGCGCAATGTCGGACAGAACAGATCGTTTTGTCGGTTGGATATTCGATGGGTGAGCTTTAAAGGAAAAAGTGTCAGTAGATGGGTCCCATTTTAAACCTAATACCTTTAAATCAGAGAGTTCATCACTATCGAACAAGACTGAGACGGACATTGCACGAGATTCTGGTGGGGCCATTTGTAGAATTTGTACATTGTTGCTGGCCCACTTGCGGAGTTCAAATTGAGCGAGTGCACACAGGTTTATCAGTTGGTCTTGGCAGTTGAGAGCGTCTCCTTCTGAATTTGCACCAGTTAAAATGTCGTCGACAAAAGTGTCGTTGAGCAATACGTCAGCAGCTATCGGCCATTTAGCACCGTCCAGTGTCGCAAGGTGACGAATAGTTCGCAGAGCTTGAAAAGGTGCTGCTGACGTTCCATACGTAACCGTACAGAGCCGATATTCATCAATTGGAGAAGAGGGTGAAAATCTCCACAGGATTCTCGAATAGTCTCGATCTGAAGGTTGAACTAGTATTTGGCGGTACATCTGTTTTATGTCAGCCATAAACAGGTATTTCCAGATACGAGAGCGGAGCAAAACAACTTGAATGTCTGGTTGCAACTTTGGACCAGTATACATGCTCTCATTCAGAGAGGCTCCGGTTGAAGTACGGGCTGAAGCATTGAAGACAACACGCAATTTTGTTGTCTTGCTGTCAGGTTTAATGACACAATGATGGGGTATATAGTAATTCAGTGGATTGTCGCGTTCAGACACTGGTACAAGTTCCATGTGACCACTTGACAAGTAATCCTGCATAAAGTCTATGTACTGTTTTCGCAGATCAGGTTGCGACTTAATCGAATCTCAAGGGCCTTGTAGCGTTGATGAGCATGAGACTTAGAATCACCTAACACAGGAGACGGTGTTCGAAACGGAAGTGTAACCATAAAACGACCTGAACTGAGACGAGTAGTGGTT
>NC_042495.1:96869862-96875570 GCF_005508785.2 Acyrthosiphon pisum | reverse complement strand
AAAAAAATACGGACACAATATATATATATTTGGTGCTTGGTGTGTGTACCAATAAATACGTACACCCGAACACCCGACAAGATTGTAACAAAAACAATAAACGACAAAACAAAACGCTGCAATAGCGGAATAATAAAAGTATTACGACGACAGAAAAAACAATAATAATAATTAATAATGTTATGACTACAAGGGCGTTGGCCGCAATAATAATGATAATAGGAAAACAACACAAGAACGATTTAGATAATACAAATAAAAACAAAGACAATAAATAAGGTGATTCTAATAATCAATAATAATAACAACACAAGGAATAAAGATAGGAACAAGAGATGAGTGGAAGGTGGGACTGACCGATAAGACGATCGTGCCGTCGCGCTCATTAGCATATCACTGTTTGTAATATTCAGCGCCAACAGCTTTGTTTTTATATCAAAGAATTGTATGAAGCGAAGTATATATAATATACATGTAAATATACACGTATATTTATTATAAGTATAACACAAGTGTTCCGTAAAATTACCAATTACTATTAGATTGTTAACAAACAACAGGTCATAGAGTTCGTATGGTACTTACCTGAATGTTGATATTCTGAACAATTGAGTCTGTAATAGTTTAGTAATAATATGTGTTTTTGCGAGTTCCTGCGCAAACATATACTAATGTGATAATAAAAAAATGTAATACACTATAATACGCATTATGCACTTTAATAGAGTTAATTTAAAGATCCGCACTCGTTCAAGCTAGGTTCTTACTAAACAATTGTTATGCTTAAAATGATTCCGTTATCAAAATTGGATGAATACATTCAACATTTAATATGGAAGTATTAACTATGTTTAATATTTTAGAAAACCATTTAAAAGTGTCATTTTTTGATACAAAATAATTTTCTTTGATGTATTATTATCTCCTATAGTTTTTTAGAAAAAGAACTGTACAAAACAAATTGTTGGTATATTCACACTTTTATATTTTAGAAAATATCGTGGTTGTTTTAACCATAAAAATCCAACATTACATTTTGCATATGAATACAAATAAATAAATAGGTAAGAATATTATAAAATGTATTTATACATAAAAAAATTACCAGGATTCTAAAAAATATGTAATTATACAGTATACACATAGTTGTTAAGTAATTTTTTTTTAATATTAGTATGCGAGTAACAATAGTTACAACCTGTAAGTTACAATGATTTAAGAAATATATACTTAAAATTATTTGTGTAGGTATACCTACTTAAAATTCAAAATGTGATTATACAAGAATGATTATAGAGCTGAAAGTAATAAAATTACTACCTATGTAATGAATTGTGTATATAAGTGCGGTAGGTTTATTTTAAAGATATAAACATCGTTACTTAATATTTTTAAATATTTACTTTGTTATTAACACATCGAAGCTATTGGGGTATATTCGAAGTATAAAAGCGTATAACTTATAATCAATCCAAGATTGTGCCTTTATTGCTTTAAAATATTGTTATAACTCCTAGATAATATTATATGTGTTTAGATTACCCTAGAATCTATTAAACGTAGGTAAAAGGTACCTAATACATGTACTGGCTAGTGGCTATACTCAAGATTATTTAAAATAATTATTATTCATAAACATTTTACGTTTAATAAATTGTTCTTGTGAAAATAAAATTAAAGCGCATTGAGGAAATGATCATGTTAAATGATATTATAGGTATTACATTTAAAAAAAAATTAATGATTGATAATTTTTTAGTACTTGAAATTGCCATGATGATTTGCTACAGTTTATTTGTAACTGTCAGTTCAGTTCTGGCACTATGCACTTTTGGAACAGCTCAATCTTTAGATGGCGAATGTGCACTACATCTAACTGGTCCAGGAAGAACTAGTTTTTTCGATTTTAATACTAACACATTGAGGGGTGGTCCATTGTAAGTATCTACATTTTCAGTTTTCATTATTTGTATTTTTTTTTAATGTTAATTGTATTAATAATTTTGACTTGTTACTTGTTATACACTGTTATAGTGATATATATTAACTATGTCTACCATATTTAATAGACACAGACAATTTAACTGATGTATTATAATATCGTCACGGTTGTCAATATTTATTATTTTTTTATTCAATAGAGGTATGGGTCAATCAGGTCAGTGTATCACTTATGAAGCAGTCAACCAAGCATACGTAGATGCCAGAAAAAGAATTAGTAAGTATTTGATTTAAAAAAAAATTTAAGGAACAACTGACTAAAACCCAGTTTTGAATTTTTTAGTAAATATAGTTTCAAAACTGTTAAATTTTGAACAAAAAAAAAAAGAAAAAAAGGATATAACTTAATCGTTTATAATAGATTAACCCTAAAGAACATAATTAAGTTATACTATAATTAGTTATATTTGTTCTTCCCAACATTTATGAAAATAAAATTGAAATGTTTGTCCGGGAGTAACATTTGACCAATTACGTCAAATAATTTATGAAGGACTAATTTATTATTTTCAATTAATTTGTTTACTTATGATTGCCATATAATGCCCATTGGTTACACAGAAGAAAAAAGTCTTTCCTGTTTTACAGCAACATTAAAAAAACAAATTCTAAGGAATAACTAAATGTGGCCGTGTTAAAAATCAATAATATTTACATTTGTTGTAAGGTTAGGTAAATTAATTTTAGTCGGTGCAAGTGCACCTAAACTTGCTAAACCGATTGGGTCATGAAGTCATTACACTCAAACCGAAATACACAGAGAGGCGATCGCTTTTTTTAATTAATCATTTTTTCCGGGCGAAATCGGTTAATAGTCTTATATAATAATATTATATTGATAAAAAGCTTAAAAATTCGTAAAATTCTCCGAGCAGAATACCTATACACATCAAGTATGAACTCTATTCACTATTGCCAGTGAAAGGTGCATGCAGTTTTCACAACCGGTTTGACTCGACAATGGATATTTAAAGTTGAGGAATCTGATTATTTATTTGCATTCGCTTACATACCGCAAGATGGTACGGCCCGTTAAATAGGTGTTTGACTGATAATACCAAAAATAGACGGAAATGCAGTAAAACTTTTAGAATAATTGAATTCAACCTTGAACAATCTCTCCCATCAGTAAGAATAACATGCCAGGCGAAACAACTAACTAGGTACCTACACTAAGTCTGTAGCATAATTACTTATATATTACATTATATTATTATATAATGCACTGAAAATAAAAAAAATTCTTAACTTTTCGTTCAAGTTTTAAATCAGTGTTGCACGGTTGGGAATTTTTAACTGTTAGATATTCAAAATTTACGGAACATTTAGGAATTAGGAACTATAGATATGCCTAATGGTGCACAAAACAAAGATATTAAAATGAAAGAATTATATACACACCATTTGTTAAGAAGTAGGTACCTATATAAGCCATATATATTATCACATATTACCATTTACTTTATTATCCTATCTATGTTATCTATGATAATTAAAATACGTGAGAAACATTTTTTGCAATTTTTGTATGATAATCATTAATATAATAATATAAATATTATGTATTATAATTAAAACAATTTAAATTCGAATTGTATTTCCTTGATGTCGAGTTCCCATTATTATTATTTTCAACATAACGTGCTCACAGCTTTCAATTTTTATTCATATTCATAATATAATAATTATGATTTCTAACTTATTAATAACTTACATAGAAATAGTATAATATACTTTACGTAGGTATTAAAAAACTTGTGTATATATTTACTTTAGACTATATTATAATTTATAGTATCCAAACGCGTGTTATGACATAAGAAAAAAGTTCCCAAACGTTTAGATTTTTTGGAATAAAATTATTAAAATGTCCCCTAACGTGTTGTCCCATTCTGTTTTATATAAGTGCTCTGATTTTCAAAGAGTGTGATATACTTATATGCGTGTAACCTCTCTGATATTAACAATCTGAAATTTTCTAATAAATAGAAATAAATCTAATATTATACGTATCTATAAGCAAAGGACGGTTTATATAAATATTTGATTATTTCAGACGTGGCACAAACAAATGCAGACAAGTGGACAGCTCAGGAATTGGCATCCGTCGGGGAACTATTGTTGGACATATCCATACAGTTGACTAAAAAGTAAGGTGTACCCACGAATCACGACACGAATTGCGACGGATCGAAGATAACTACGTATCTATCATTACGCTTACAATAATATTTTACAGCTATGGACTTTCGTACGAAGAAGTAGAAAAAGGATTGCCTCAGATAGACACGTCTAGGACTTTGATCAGAGAGGTGTGTCCGGCTTTCTTGTCCAACGTCGAGTGCAGACCGGGCAAGTACAGGAGATATGACGGTCTGTGTAACAACGTCAAACATCCGACGTGGGGCGCTAGCAATACGCCTTTTTCCAGGCTGGTTGGACCGCTGTTTTCCGACGGAATGAGTGCACCAAAAGTCAGCAGCCTCAATAACCGAGATCTACCGATAGCCAGAGTGGTTTCCAGGACGATGCATCCCGATGAGGGATACCACGAACACGCGGCTACCGTGTTGTTGGTCGCATTTGGTCAGTTCATGGACCACGATTTCACACTCATGGGAACGCCCGCTGGTAAGTTTTGGCTTAAAATCTTTTTACGCTGTAATAACTTAAAAATAAGAAGAAATATAAATATGACTCCTGTCGATAAATAAGTATTTGTATAATAATTCATGTATAATATATAATTATAATGAATTTTATTTAATAATGTAAGTATGAATTTTTATAAAACTAAATATTCGTATTAGGTATATACTTTTACTTAGTAATTAAATTAAAAAAAAAATTTTATTGGGTTTTAGCGAGGGTTTTAGTTTTAAGTTATTAAATAAGTGAGATACAAAAAAAAATTGAATCTTAGTTTTAATGTTTTGTTTTTTATTTTTTTTAAATAAGTAGTAATAGGTATTTACCATAAAAATTATTATAAATACGATATTACTTTAATTTAATAGGATAATCTTATGATTAAATTTATGTTTTTTAGGTTTTAAAATTTTTTATTATTATTTTTTTTTAGATTATGCAATTATGTTTTATTCTTAAATAAATAAATTTTTATAAACTTAAAAATTTTAATTTTAATTTTAGTTATTATTGTTTTTTTTTTAAGTTTTTATTTTTAATATTTTTTAGTAATGATAATCATTTATTTGTTATTAATTCTTAAAATTAAAAGTAAAATATTATAATCTTATATAGCTAATATAATTTTGTAAAATGTATTTGATCAATTCTCAGTTTATTTATCTGAATAAACTGAACTTGTGTTGGGCGCCACTTTGTAATAACTTAAAAATAAGAAGAAATATAAATACGACTTCTGTCGATAAATAAATTTAATTCAGATGTTAAAATAGTAAAATTAAGCTATTACCTTCCTCCAGGTGTTCGGAGGGCTCTCGAGATCGTATATTCGAGAATTAGATCAAATACATCGTACAATATAATTTATGTAGAAAGCACATATAAATTAATACTGCCATCAATGTAAAATATTATATTAAATGCCTTACCTGATTCGCAGTTGTTCGTGAATTATGTTGAAAGAGTTTTTAGATTTTAGGTGACACAAGGTAATACTTCAAATATACAAATCGAAATAAAAACGCACTGATTTTGACTTAACATAAGAAGTCCAGTTG
>NC_042495.1:96866155-96869414 GCF_005508785.2 Acyrthosiphon pisum | reverse complement strand
GTATGGCAACCAGATTAAACATACATTTAATGAATCGTATAATAAACAACAAGAACGATAAACGACAATTTTTTTTAAAATAATGTATTAATAACTTGACATAAATTTGAACGAACATCTTTTTCTTTATAGACCCAATTACCAAGAATGAACCAGAAGAATGCTGCAATCGACCTCCGCATTTAAAACATCCTTACTGCAACGAAATACCTGTTCCTGATGATGATTACTTTTACAGTAAATTCAACGTTAAATGTATCGATTTTGTAAGAGCTTTTCCATCAGTTAGACCAGGATGTCGCTTAGGTAAGAGACCATGTTTACAGTTTTACTTATGTACTTATAAATAGAATATCAATTAATATAATAACACATAGCTGGGAAGTTAAAAATTGAATAATTTAATATTTTGTAGCACTATTTCTTTAAAATGTATTGAAAAAACAAAATAAATAAAAGCAATATATTTTTTTATTTTTCAGAATCTAAAATAATATTAATTGACCAGTTAAATAATAAATCAGAATGACGTTCATTTTGTTAGGTAGTTAGACATTAAAAATGTCAATTCAACACGTTCGTTGAATTCGTTAACTGATTTATAATTTTTCTTTTTTTATTAGTTAAGACTTTGACATCTGTAAAGGTCATTAGCTTGAAGGTTATTTTTTAGTGACTGTGGGTGACGGTATACGGTTATATACCGTGTGGTGAGGATTTGTCACTAAAAACCCGGGTGGTCACCCATCCGCGAGCTAGTTACACCGGCCGAAGCTTGACCTCAGAACATGATAGTGACTGAGGCCAACCACCGTGCCAGACCAGGCTACAATATTTTATTGTTCCTGCATAATATTGATGTCACATACTTACAAGTTACAGTTACCAAATTAAAAAATGTATTTTGTAATTTTTTAGGCTCAAGGGTACCGTTCAATACGTTGACAGGAGTAATAGACGCAAATACAGTTTACAGCGTCACTGAAGATTACGCTAGGTATTGATGTCCTTACAAACTTTAATAGGTTTTAAAATATTCATTAAATTTATTTTTATAATCCTATTTATATATTATATACATAAAATTAAACCCTTATCCTAGCAGGAAAAATGTTTCGATATTGCGTCGATTTATTAATCTATAACAAATAATTAAATTTTTGTTGATTAAAATTTGTACCTATACTTTAATATTTAAGTTATTATTTATGACTCGTGCTTGGTTAAGTGTACTTTTGATTTAGGTATTATATAGCTTTTTCTCAAAAATAGTTATTTTGTTATGAAATTAAGATAATTATTGTTCATTGTAAAAAATTAAACTATATCAATTTCAAAACAAATAACTAATGAGTATATTAAGCAGAAATTTGAATCAATATCTGAAAACTAAACAAATTTGTACTTATTCGTGAAACAAGGGGTCAAATATGCAAAATACACATAATGAAATTTAAAATATGAACTTTCTATTTAATTACCTATATTGTATAAAAATACGATGTATTCTATAGAAGGACCATGCAAAAATCAAATTTAATATGACAATAAAAATCTTTGTCATCATTTCAATGCAAAGTTTAATTTGTTTGTATTTTATTAGTTACACCTTAGCTAAAAATGTAACCTACAATTTATTATTACACGATTAATAACCGTCTCTGTTTTTGATAGACATTTAAGAACTGGTTATGCTGGTTTACTTCGCATGAACCCAGCGTTTATGGACCATGGACTAAAAGATTTGTTGCCTTTGAGACTTAAAGATCCCGATGAAGGATGTACTAGATTAAAACGTTCGCAATATTGTTTTGATGCCGGTATTGTTTACTATAAATTGCTGTACCTATATTTTTATATAATTGTTTTAAACATATCTACATGGCTACATTTACAATAGCCACCAAGTACAAAAAAAAATATATTATTTATAGGAGAAGTACGAGTAAATGAACAACTCGTACTTGCAACTATGCATATTATATGGGCAAGAGAACATAATAGAATAGCAAAAGAATTCATTAAAATAAATCCACATTGGGATGACGAAACTATTTTCCAAGAAGCAAGACGGATCGTTATAGCAGAAATTCAGCATATCACTTATAACGAGTTTTTGCCAACATTGCTTGGAAAAGGAGTGATGGAAAAATTCGGACTGCTATTACAAAAAGAAGTAATAATTTAAACAGTTTATAATAGCAATTACAAAAAAATAAAAATTTTTATAAATCAATATTATTTATAACGGCTAAAATTATAACGCTAAATGAAAATATAATATGCATTATTAAATTTAAAAAGGTGGGTAAGTGGATGTCGCTCTGCTGCAGAGCTTCCGCTAAGAAAATGTCAGAACTGCCCAACATTTTAATATTTTTGTACATGTAGATTAAATAAATTTGTCGCTCGCTAAATTCGCTTAACAACCACTATCTACCAAACTATATATTGATTACACATGTAAACACTTTATACATTACTTTATTTATTACAATTTATTAATAATAATGACAGATTAAAAAAAAATTTTTTTTATCTTCAGTGTCTTCGCCACTATCGTAAACTATCGATAATTTTGTTTTTACCAGACGCTTCAAAGAAAACTCCACCAAAATAACTTTGGTTGTTTCCTTTCCTTTTCTTCTTTTAAGGACTTGATGTTTCTTTTTTTTTTATTCCAATGGTAAACTGTGTCCCTAGGATCCTAACCGTATAATGGTGGCATATTATAATTTATATATAAGCTCAAGTTGTCTGTCTCAATATTTATAGTTGAGCGTAATGGTGATTTTAATAAGTTGCTGGCACTTATCAAACGTTCAACATCAGCACTATGAGGTTTAGCAGCTGCCACTCACGCCAACATTGTACAAACATTTGGAAAATGTTTTGAGCCACATAATATTTTTATTAGTTTATAAGGTTCATTTTTCGTAATTGATATATAATTTACATTGACATCAATTCATCATACTCCAATGAAAATTCTTTTAAATCTATGTCTGCACAAATTAAATTGTGAATATCTTTGATGCATACTACAGAAGATAGTACAACAAATATTAAAAACCAAACAAAAAATATTAAATAAAATACATAATTAAATTAAACAATATTACATAATATGCCAATAATACAGAAAATTCACGATTTTTGATACTGACCAAATTGGTTTTTAGAATTGCCCATTTTAATTTAGAACTACCCATATTGGTTAGAACTACCCATTAGCGCAAGCTCTGCTCTGCTGTACAGT